>NC_031777.1:2464668-2476817 GCF_001522545.3 Parus major | reverse complement strand
GGACACGACGTCTGGATCCGCCGGGATGAAGGCGGTACGCGATGTCAGCCGGGATCAGCCGGGATGCGGTGCCGGGTTCCCAGGGGTGACCCTGCCCTGTCCGGTGGTCCCAGCCAAGTGCTATCCCAAAGCAGTTTATATTTATCCCGGTATCCGCTTCGGGCGGAAAGTTTCCCTCTCCCGGGCACAGCTGTCGAGTCCCATCTCCCTCCTTCCTCCACCCCCGGCCGTGGCGAATGGCAGCCCCGAGTTCTCCGGGAGCCCTTGGCCACCCCGCAGCCCCCGGCCCGCTCCGTGCTGACAGCTGGGGGGTCTCGGTTTTGGGGTCCCTGTGTCACCCCGAGACACTGGGTGATGATGAGGATGCTTCCAGCACCCTTGGTCCTTTCATTTGGCAAATCCCAGTCACATCCAACTCACCCACAGGACAGAAAATACCCTGAGTTGGAAGGGCCACACAAGGATCACTGAGTCCAACTCCTGGCCCTGCACAGAACAGCCCCAAGGGCCACACCATGTGCCTGAGAGTGTTGTCCAAATGTTTCTTGAGCTCTGGCAGCCTCAATGCTGTGACCACTTCCCTGGGGAGCCTGTTCCAGTGCCCAGCCACCCTCAGGGTCAGGAACCTTTCTCTAATATCTCTATATATCTCTATATATCTCTATATATTTCTATATCTCTATGTACTTCTGTATCTCTATGTATTTCTATATTTCTATGTATTTCTGTATTTCTATATTTCTATATTTCTATATATTTCTATATATTTCTATATATTTCTATATATTTCTATATTTCTCTAATATCTTTCATATATCAGCCTAATCCTCCCCTGACACAGCTCCATGCCGTTCCCTCAGGGCCTGTCACTGTGATGCTCCAGCTTGCTGCCTGGGCTATGTTGGGGCTTTTTCCACCTCTAAGAAAAGCCTCTGGCACCCAGTGAGGCTGTGAAGAGAGAAAGAGGAAAAAAGCCAACCTTTTCCATTCAGCAGCCTGTGTGCAATGCATGCACCCACTTTTCCATCCAGGGACTTCCAGAGGAAAATGCAGGAGCTGTGGGGAAAAAAAAAGACATTCCATAAGAGGCATGGTTTGGCTTTTATGCTCTCACTCTCTTCACAACCTCACTGGGTGCCTGAGGATTTACTTGGTGGGGGGAAAGCCCCAAAATAGCCCAGGCAGCAAGCTGGAGCATCACAGGCCCTGGGGGAATGGCATGGAGCTGTGTCAGGAGAGGTTTAGGCTGGATGTCAGAGAAAGATTCCTCACCCCGAGGGTGGCTGGGCACTGGAACTGGCTCCCCACAGAAGTGGTCACAGCACCAAGCCTGACAGAATTCAAGAAACTTTTGGACAACACTCTCAGGCACATGGTGGGATTTTTGGGGCTGTCCTGTGCAAGGCCAGGAGTTGGACTCGATGATCCTTGTGTGTCTCTTTCAATTCAGAATATTCTATGTTCCTATGATCACTGAAGCACCTGAAAACAGCCATGCAGGGACATCAAACCGTGGCACTGAAGGTGGCATGAGTGCAGGCACACCACAGCCCTCCATGAAAAAGGAGTGGATCCCTGTATCCCAGCTTTTCCAAGTGGGGCAGGGGGGCCCAGCCTCTGCTCAGTATCAGACTGGGCACAGATTTGGCTGTGCCAAAGCCAGGAATGTGCTTGCAAGCATCCCTCTTCCCCCAGCTGCTTTCTGTGGGGACAAAGGGTACCTTGCTAATCTATGACCCCCACAGCTTGTGCAGCAGGGATGAAGCCCTGGTTTGAAAGGAAGGGGAGAAAAAGGCTGATCCAACCAAAAAATTTTTAAAAAAATTAAATAAAAAGAAAAAAAATATATATATATACATGACTGACTAACATCCAGCCTGATAAACAAACTGCAATATTTATACACACTCGTCCTCCCACCACCCCCCAGCAGCCCCGTTCTGCTCCATCCAGCTGTGCCAGCTGTGCCAGCCCTGCTCGGTGCGGGGCAGCCGCGCCCGGTCCGACCCCGCCGGGGCTCCCGGGCAGCCGGGCGGGCTGGGAGAGCCCAAAACGCCTCCAACAGCTCCGGAAAAGTACTCGCAGCGAATGAGCCGGAGCTCGGAGCCTCCGCACGCTCTCCGCCGTGTCTCCATGGTGAGAGAAGGCTCCCTGCCTCGCCGGGTTTCTTCTCCAGAGCACTTGCAGCTCCTACCAGCTCTCTTTCACTTTTTCCTTGCTTTTTTAAAAAAAAAAATTTAATTTTTTTTTTTTTTTATTTTTTGCACCGAAGGTCTGATCCTTCCTCCCACCCCCTCGCTCTGGCAGGCGTGGGAGCAGGCTTGATGAAAGGCGCCCGTGGAGGTTTTGGGAACCTGGCGTGGGAACACGGAGGATGGGGATGCTGGGCTCAGACATGCTGCTCCTGCTCTGCTGGGTAATGTTGATTTGGAATTGGAACCCAGTGCCAATGCCCTTGTGCTGGGTGCACCCACCTCCCCCTGGAAACATGAGGTGGTGCAGGGCTGGGAGAACCCCCATCATCCCAGTATGAGCCAGGTCTAATTTGACCCATTCCCCCAGCCCTGGGCTGCAGAGCACACAAAACCAGAAACATTACAAGCACCAAGTGGTTAAAAATAAAATAAATCATGCAGGGCCCTTGCACGGGCTGCATAATGTGGGTCTGCCCCAGGTCCCACGCTGGGATAGCAAAGGCACAATAACAGGCAATGCCAAGCAGAGAAAAAATATCCCTGCATAATTATCATATCCATCCTGCTGGCCAGCCTGGAGACCTGTCATTGTCCCTGTGCTGAGGGCAGAGGCCACTGCATGCACCAAGCCTTGGCCAGCCTGAGAGCAACATCTGAAGGGATCCCTGTAAGCTAAGCTGTGATTACTTCTCTTTTTTTCCCCCACAACAAAAGGAGAAGGAGGCAATTAAGAGCTGGTTCTTTTGTAGATGTGTCTTTCACTGTGGGAGACACCTGCCTTTGGAGGAGGAGCAGGCTGGGGATGTGTGTGGCCCCGAGGATGAGTGGCACAGCCCCCAGCACACCTCAACCTGGCATATGTCACCCCTGCTGTGGACAGAGCTGCTCCTTCTGGTTAATAAATGTCCCCTCCTGTCCCCAGAGCTCCTCCAGGCCACCCATTGCATATGTTCTCATCCTGCTGCTCTCCTTTCCTTTGTCTCCCTCATGGCTTTTTGGGAGATTTGGCCCCTGCACCAGTGTCCCTGGGGGAGAGATCTCCTCTCCATAGTGCCTCCCACCATCTCCCTGCCAGGGCACAGGAGGGACCAAGAGGGACTCACTTCTGACTGAACCTTTGCCAAACATCCCTGTAGGGCACCACCAAGCCCTGTCAAAGCCAAGCAACCCCATGCCTTGCCTGCATATGGAGCCTGGAGCTGCGTGGGTGGCAGCTGCCTGCCAAAGCCATTTCTTGGCAGAACACGAGGTTAATGGCTGAGAACTTTTTCCCTGGCCTGGGAATGACAAAATTCTCACTGTGAGAACCCAAGCTGTGCTGCCAGTTCCGGGCAGGCAGCACTCTGCTGCGATGTTTTGGGGTCCATGCTTTACCCCACCTTCTCTTCCACGCTGCTACCACCTCTTGTATCTACTCCTTGTCCTGCACCCAGAAGGTCCTTTCCCTGCTCTGGTGGCTTCCCAAATCCCACGTGCCTCCTGCAGAAAGCAGGGCACAGAGTTCTGCACTGAGCAGAGCCACCCTCCTTCCCTGCTTGGAGCACGGGAGCGCTGGCGTGGGGCTGAGGCTCATCAGGCAGTGACAGGGCAGAGTGTGCCTGTGATTTCCATCAGCAATATTGATTTTTTACATGTATTGCTACACATATCACAGCACCTGGCTCGCCTTCACCCCTGCAGTGGGAGAGGGAGGAGGGGAGACAAGCACTGAGCGCTGCCCCTCTCCTCTGCACCCTCACTGCTTTAGAAGGAAGATAAAAAGCCCTGCTCCTTCTTCCCCCTGTGTGTCCCCTCTTAGCAAGGCACAGCAAATTGCACACCCTGCTCAGGATTTTTGAGAACCAATACCTGCTGTAGCAGTGTGGCTGCAAGACCTGTGCCCTCCTGTTCCTGATTTCCATGAAATGGAAACGGAGTCACAGGCAACAGGAAACCAAAACTCAGTACTGGCTAGGGAAGAAGTTAAACAAAGAACTGAGGTCTCTGACCTGGCATTAGGCAGGCCCCCCTCTCATGCATCACCTCCAAGGAGCTTGGCTCTGTTGCACATTTCCCCTGCATATGTTAAAGCAGCAGGGCCATTTGTTTGTGTATAATAAAGGGAGTCTGGGAGAAAAAATGTGTAATTAGCACATCCATCATATAGGTTTTTTTAGATATCAATAAAACATCGATCCCCTCCTTCCATAAATTCCTGTGCAGCGCTGAATACAAATCAGTGGGAATGCATAACCCCCCTCAGACGTGCATAAATCTGCCTTTTCCTGGCATATCATTAAACCTCTTAAACACTGATGGAAAAACTCCTCTGGCAGGTGCTGAACACTGATCCCCAAGTGTACCCAAAGCCCTGCTGGGCTGACATCAGCACCAGCGTGGTTGCAACACAGAAATTGGCCAGAGGTACAAAGGTTGCTGGAGCTGGAGCTGTTCAAATAGTGAATCTTTCTGTGGAGAGAGATATCTCAGCACTAGATCTTTTTGGTTTGGGTCAGCCAGATGAAATGTTGTGTGTTTTCTGTTTTCTAAATGGAAATGGAGATACTTTGTTTTGGTTGACCTAGAGTCTTTTATTTTGCATGAAGCAAACACAAAAAATCTTTCTTTTTGTTTCATTTTATTCGGCCTCCTGCTTCTTCTATCTTATTTCCCATCTTTTTTTTTTCTTCAGCAGGAAAGTCTGGCTGTTTGACCTGGAGAAAAGGAGGCTCAGGGGAGACCTTATTGCTCTCTACAACTCTCTAAGAGGAGGCTGTGACCAGGTGGAGATCATCTCTACTCCCAGGCTGCAAGAGATAGGATGAGAGGAAATGGCCTCAAGCTGCTCTAGGGGAGGTTCAGGTTAGATATTAAGAAAAATTCCTCCAGGAAAAAGGTTGTGAAATGATGGAATAGGCTGCCCAGGGATGTGGTGGGGTCACCACACAACAACCACAGCAGAGCCTTTAGCTGTGAAACAAACCCCATGGGGTTATTCACCAAAAAGAGCAAAAAAAAAAAGGCACTTTTTTATGTGTGGGTGTTTTCACTAGGATAATGATGAAATTTAGCTCAGTTTGGATGTTTCAGTTCCCTAGAAACTGCGTGGAGAAACAGACCTGAGGTGCTGAGCAGGAAAGCCCAGCTGGGTTTGGGCTGCCACCTCCACACTGCCCTGCCTCTTGTCAGCTCCCCCTCGGCTCACATTGAGTGAGTAATGGCTTTATTTGTCACTGTCACTGTGAGACTATGGATGTCCTTCATCTTCCTCTCCATCTCCCCTGGCAGGGTTCTCTCTCTGGTGCCCAGCTCTCAAATTCCCTGACAGCTCGCTGGCCACTGTGGCTGCTGGCACTGTAGTGCTGACCCACCTGGAAAACACCAAACACCCCCCAGGCAGGAGATCTAGGCTGTGATGCTGGAAAGAAATGCCCAGCAGTGATCCTGCCAGGATGCTGCCCTCACCTGAACCCCACCTTGGGCTTATCCAGGGCCACCAGGAGGGTTTTTCTCCAGTGAGAGTTTGGCTTTCCTGTAGAGCCCCTGGATAATGCCCTGTCCTGCCCACGGAGATGAACACCAGCTGATGAGCTCCCCTTACATCCTGCATCCCTCCCCAAACCCTCCTGAGATGGGGTTACCCCCCATCCCACCCCTCCATCCCTGGAACCCTCCCTGAGCACTGTTCAGGTGCACTGGAGCAGGGATGCAGCTCTGGAAAAGCTGTTTCTGGCGCTGGCTCCGCTCTCCCCCAGAGTGCAGGGATGGAAGGGAGTGCCTGTAATTGCAGCTGTCAGGAGTAACAATCACAGTGCTGCTGTTATAAATGGCTCCAGCCTGACTTTTACTTACAGATTTCCCTCACGTGATGCCACAAGTCATGCAGGATAAAAACTTGCACCACAGAAAAGCGTTTTCACCTCCCAGCTCTGTGGAGGGGGAATTTATGGTTTGTTTAGGCTAATTCCTGCCAGACTTATAAAAAACGAGATGATGTCTGGAGACAGAGAGGATCTGCAGGGCATGGGGGGGGTCTCAGGGTGTGAGGGTGACCCTTGCCAAATCTGCTGGCATTTCTTGGAGTCACTGAGAAATGCCAGGGAGCTCCACACGTGTGTGGTTTGATCCAGGGCTAATTTCTGTGGTGAGGACAAAGCCAGGCTGTGTCTGGCCCAGGGCTGCCATCAGAGATCAGAGATGTTCTGCTCCCAGCAGAGCATGGAGCTCCCAGCACGGACCCAGTCCAGAGCTGGGATGGGAATCCAGCTGATGTACTGCCCTTGCTCTGTGTCCTGGTCACACAAGAACCTCTGGGACATGTCCCCACTTGCTTTAAATGATTCTTTCTGATCTGACATCTCTCCTGAGGCTGCAGGACCTGGAGCTGTATGTTATGGTACCTGCAAATGATTCACACTCAGCCCTGGTGCATAAGGGAATGACCTGGAGATATGCAATTCATCCTCCAGGCCAAATGAGACCCTTCTGAGAGGAGCAGCCAAGCCAGTGCTGTCCCAGGAGATGTCCCAGCAGACTGGAGCACAACATCTGGCACCTGCAACTGGGGACATCAGCAGGAGCTGACAGCCTAAGGATGTCTGTGACCCAGGGCTCAAGCTAGGCAGGGTCAGGCCAGGTTTGGCAGAAGCAGCTGTTCTTTTCCTGAAACCACAGGATCCTTAAGGTTGGCAAAACCTCTAAGATCATTGGGTCCAACCATTAACTCAGGACTGCCTTGTTCACCACTAAACATGTCCCTAAGCATCACACCCACACTTTTTTGGGACACTTCTAGGGACCTTGATGCTTCCACTGCCCTGGGAAGCCTGTTCCAATTCTTGGCCACCATTTCAATGAAGAAATTTTACCTAATATCCAATCTAAACCTCCTCTGGAGTAACCTGAGGCCGTTTCCTCCAGTCCTGTCACACAGGAGAAGAGATTTACTCCCACCTGGCTATTTACAACACTTGCAAATAGGAAGCCCTTTCATGCACTTTGATAAGGTCCAGAGGTTGTTGAAAACCCCACAAAGCTATGCCAGGGTTTCCAAAAACTCCTAGGAAGTCCAGCCAGCTTTAGAGATCTATTACCACACACCTCAAGCTCGATGGCACTCAACTTTATGTTGCCATTACTGACACGCTGGACAAGGGACACAAGTTTAGTGCAGAGAATTGCAGTGACACCTCCTCCAGCTCACGGTGTCACACATGGGCATGGGCTGCTCTTCCAAGCAGGACCACTCACATGTCACAGGGGATGTGCTTGTGGCAGCTTGGTGCACGGAGAAGTGCCAATATCTCGTGTTTCCAGCGCAGCCTGCTGTTACTCTGGTGTGATCCTGGCCCTGGCTGTGTGACCCAGCAGCAGCAGCAGCTCCATGGGTGCTGTTCTTTGTCCCAGGTCACCTCCCTTGCTGCTGTTTGGTGGGTGCTGCCCTGTTTCCTTCACTCCCCTCGTGTGGTGGATTCCCCTGGGAAAGGGCCAGCAGTCAGGACTAAGGCGAAGGGGAGGCAGAGGTGTGTTTAACAAGGCAAGTGAGGTTGGGGTAAACAGGACAGGAACGGTCCCAAGGCCATCTGGCACTCTGCCAGCCCCTGTCCCCTGGAAAAACATCCCAAAGGGATAAGGGTCTGTGCTGCCCCAGAGCATGGTGGGGCAATCCTATGGACACGGTGAGGTGCAGCGGGGACAGGCTCCCTTCAGCTTCAGGACGGGGATTTAGCAGTGGGGCAGCCCTGGGGCTGGATCAGAGAGGTTGGAGGCACTTCCCAGGCTCTCCTGGAAGCAGCCCAGGCAGCTTTGGGGCTTGGAGGAAGCAGCTCTTATTTCTTCTCTAATTTTAGACCTTTTCAGGGTGTTCAGTTTTCTTAACCACTGGTCAGCTGCTGTCTTCTCACACAAAGCAAGCGTGCATAAATTAAAGCAGGCACATATATGTGGATTGGAAACCATCCAGGAGCAATCACTTACACACCAGGGAAGGGCGTGAAACCCCCCATCTGCTCCCAGATTGAGGCAGCACAGCGAGTCCCCAGCCCAGCCAGCATTGGCACAGCTCCCAGGGCTCATCCCTCTGTGACACCGGGGCACGCTGCACTCCTGGAAGCCACATGGTAGGGGCACTGAACTGCCTGGGCAGATGGGTTATTTCAGATTCCCTGGCTGGGCTGGCAGGCAGGATGCTGCTGGGAGCTCGGCAAAGCGGAGGGGACACGTGTGAGCGGCGAGGAGCTGCCGCCTGCTCGTGGCCGTGAGTCAGTCCCCGAAAGGTCACCCAGTGCCGAGGCAACTCGGCTCCCAGCACAGGGAACACTCCTGGAAAAAGGGGAGCTGCTTTTTTCCCCTGTGTATCTGCATCCCTAGGGGTTTCAGCAGCAACCAAACCTCCAGGTGGGCTTCCAGTAAGGGCAATGTTGCTGCTTGCTGCTGGGATTTTTGTGGACACTGGATGAGTGATGTATGGGAAAAACCCTGCCCTGAGGAGTGCAGGGCAGATGATACCCAAGCTCAGCAGGGCATGGTTACTGCCCACAGACCCACATCTGCATGAGCTGCCCCATCCCTGCGGCTGGCTTTTGGGAATACTGTCCTAAATCCACCTCTGTGATGGACTCAAGTCCCAACAGATCAAATTCAACCAGTGGGTAAATTGATCCTGCTGCATCCAAGGCAGAGGAAGGCACAACCCCTCCTGGCAGGTTTCATCCTGAAACAGGGACGAAAGCATCATCTTACCCACCTTGGAAAATCTGCACGAGCTGCCAGAATGGATGGATACCAACATCCCTGCCACTGGAATCACACCAATTCACTGCACTATTATGTCCTAGAAGCCATTTCTCCTCCTGGCTTGAAAGAGCTTTCTGTGGGCAGCTAACTTGGCTGTATAAACACTCTGACATCTCCCAGTGGCTGCTCCCAGTCTGACCTTGTGCACTGCCTCTTCTCCGGGACCCCCCAGCTCCTGATGCTCATCATCACAGCCTCATCCTCTGCCAGTAGGGAGGGGAAAGATGAGAAAAATCAATAGCTCCAGCTCAGGCTGCCGGAGGATTTGTGCATTTTTGCACTGGGAAATCTGATCTATCGACCCCCTTCCTCAAGACTGCCATCGATGGAGCTGATAATGGCAGGGCTCAGGGCTGGCCAGCAGGTGCTGGGGGTGTCCAAGCCCAGGGCTGATGCTCTATTGATCCTGGAAGTCAGGGCAGCATCTCTTGGTGTGATTCACTCAATTTTATCATTGATCCACGCCAAGCTCGCTCCTGACTTGCTTTTACTTCTGCATTTATTTATTCCCTGTCTTCCTTTCCAAGCAGTGGCAGTGAAGCCTCTGCTTGTCCCTCTGGGGTGGGAATCGCCACATGAGTAGGGCAGGGCAGTGGAAGATGCAAAGAGCAGCCTTTGCCCCTCCTGATTCCTCCACTGCCTCTGCACCAAGGCTGGGACGTGGTGCTGCTCCCAAAACCCTGGGAGTGGGCATTATTTCTTGTGTTTTCAGTGGAGAGATTACTGTATCTTCCTAGACCCCCCTGATGCTGAATGACAAGGGAATTTAGTAAATCACACCAAATCCCCCTGACCCCATGGTCCATGCTCAGCACATCCTGCTCTGCTCCTGGGGCCAGGGGAGGTTGTGCTCATCAAGCATTTCCATGCCAAACCAAGCCCCTAAATATCCAGACATCTTAAAATCCTTTTGCACGGGGAGGAGGTCCATGGGTTTCCTACATTGTCTCCTGTGATAGAAAATCCTCCTATTTGTGATTTTATGAATGCCAGTAAAGCAAATTTTCCCTCGGCAAGACTCTTTTTTTCTAAAGCCTTTTTTGAAGACTCCTTTTCCCCAGTTATGCAGGAGCTTTAAAAGTATAATTATATATTTTAAAAAAAATCCCACCA
This sequence comes from Parus major, assembly GCF_001522545.3. Taxonomy (NCBI): domain Eukaryota; kingdom Metazoa; phylum Chordata; class Aves; order Passeriformes; family Paridae; genus Parus; species Parus major. The sequence goes on along the minus strand of NC_031777.1, from coordinate 2,466,735 downwards.
TGCTATTTATAAATTATTCTATATGCTCCCAACAAAGCAAGTGCCAGACTGCACTGGCGGAAAGCCCACTCTGGCTTCTCCTTGCTTGGTTTCAAAATGCAAATAACATTGCTTCTATGATTTTTTTTTTCCCTAACTACAACAGCATGGGGGAAATCACAATGCAAACTCTTTCCTGGAAAAAAGAGAGAGAGAGAGAGATATGAGAAAAATGTGGCAGCCTGGTGAAAGGGAGGTATGGGGAATGAGATCTAGACCTAAGGCACAGAGACTAGGATCCAAACTTGAGCTGTGGGGGCTGAGATTGAGATCCAAGACTAGGATTGTTTGGGACCAGCATCTCTCATCAGAGTTGCCTGGATTCCCCCTGCTTGCCCTCCACTCAGCCTTGGGCAGAAGGCAGTAGAGGCAGGCAATGGTGGTGGTCTTTTCTCTTTCATTTAAGGCTTCTCCTTGCCCTCTCTCCCTTCCTGCATTCCTCCCCCAAGCCTGGATACGCAGAGCTGAGAGTTTTGAAACCTTTAGAGGAGTTGGAAAGCCCCAAGTCCCAGCAGAGCAGTGAAACACTAGGATGGTAAGTGTGGTCCCAAAGGGTGTCTGATAACAGGAGGCAGGGATTTGCCAATCAGATATTTGAACAGAGCTGTTTCTACGGGGCAATGGTGAGCAAAGAGCCCAGCCTCTGCTCTGCCTCTCCTGTTACCATCTGCCTTCCTTTAATGATATGAAAAATAGCATTTATTGATAAAAAATAAATAAAGAGAAAGTGGGAGAGAGGGATCACCGGTTGTTTTCCATCATGAAATTTCCTAGCTGTTGTACAAGACATTTCTTTATTATACATCCCAGTACGTATTCCAGGCAACGCCTCCCGCAAATAACAAAGAGAATATTTATTTCTTAATCCCCTTTCCTGCCCCCCCTGGGCTGCAAATTACCTCTGGGAGCCCGACAGCATTCAAAGGGTCGGGGCTGTAACATCCCAGCTCGCGTCGGGAGCAGGCTCAGCCGATGTTATCGGGCACAGCGATGCCTGCCAAGGTGAGGCACTGAAAAAGCCGGTGACCTGCGAAATGTAAGCCAAACTGTGACACCGGTGCTGGGGTCAGCGCCGGCAAGGCTTGCTGAGCGAGAGGTTTCACATGAAGGGCACTAAAGCTGCGTGCATTAAAAGGGTTGCTGAAAACGTAATTAAGAGATGGTATCAGCGAGCGCCGCTGTGGCTGCCAGGTGAATCTCAGCCCTCGCAAATCACAGATCCCACCCGGGCCTGCCACAGGACCCCCATAAATCTCCGCAGCAAACGAGCTCTGCAGTGTCAGGGGGAGCGATGCTCCAGCAGCTGCTGCCAGGGAGGGACCTTGCGGTGTGGGGATGGGATCGGCCCTGCGAGGGTGGGGGAAAACTGGAAACTGCCACCTGAAGTTGTGCTGGAGGTTGGGAGGCTTGAAGGAAACCAAAATTAATCCCAAATGAGGCGAATCTCCAAAATGAAGGAATTGGGGAGGGGTAGGGTTAGGGTCACTGAGAATCCTCGGGATAACCAAGGGTTGCAACCCCATTCCCTGTTTGGTCTTTCAGGCCATGACCCAGCGGGTACCGAATCCCCAGGCCCAGGAGTGTCTGTTCTGGACAGGCATGGCCCCATGTGGGTGGGTTTGCTCCAAGAGCTGCCCTGGAGTCCCTGCTCCCCCTGTCCCAGCCCAGATGTGCACGGCATTGATGGGCAGTGCAAGGGCAAAGGTGGTGGAGATCACGCAACTTTTGGAAAATTTTCCCTTTCTCCTCCTTCCTATTTCTTTTCCCCTCTTATCTTTCTTTCCCTTTTCTCCTGGTCTTTTGTGGCTGGTCAGCCCAGCTTCCCTCCTCCCTCAATCCTTATTCTTTCCTGCACTTTCTCCCTGTCCTCTCTCTTTCCTCTCCTTGATCCCCCCCCATCCTGCCACTTCTTTTCCCCGCTGTGCAGCACTCTGCCTGCTACACTTCTCCCTTTCCCACCTCCTTCCCGTTTCACCTCATCTTTCCATCGCATCCCATTCGCATCCCATCATACGCCGATCTCATCCC
>NC_031777.1:2363144-2464060 GCF_001522545.3 Parus major | reverse complement strand
CCGGCGGCGGCGGCGGCGGCAGGATGAAGTTCGCCGAGCACCTCGCGGCGCACATCACCCCCGAGTGGCGGAAGCAGTACATCCAGTATGAGGTACGGCCCCCGGCAGGGCTCCGGGCACCGGCCCCCCGCGCCTCCCGGTGCCCGCCGTGCCGCGGGGAGGTGCTGATGGAGAGGCAGCGTGTGTGTGTGTGTTTGTATGTGTGTGTGTCCGGCACCCCTCGGCTGTCCGGTCCATTAATTAATGAATTAATTACCGCCTGTAACCTCTTGCCGGGGGACAGAGGTCGGGGCACACGCGCGGTGCGGAGCTCGGCACACCCGGGCACCGCCGGCCCCGCCGCAGCCCCGGCGGGGCTTCAGCACCAGCGCCGGTTCCCGGCCCCGGCGGCGGAGCAGCGGTGACTTTGAGAGGCTCCCGGCCTCCCAAGGACGATCCCGCTGGGCTGGGCAGCTCCGGCCACCCTGCCGGGCTCACCGGTACCGCTCTCGGCTCCCCCGAGCCCCCCAAAACAGGGCACCAAACCCCCATCAACTCTCCCGAGCCCCCCAAAACAGGGCACCAAACCCCCATCAACTCCCCCGAGCCCCCCAGAACAAGGCACCAAACCCCCATCAACTCCCGTTTTATGATCATTTTTAAGTAAGGCTCTGCATCTCGCTGTTTCACGCTCCAGTCGGGGCGTTTGTGAGCACTGTTTGCACCAAGTTGTGCTGCATTAATCGTGAATTATCTGCAGAATACAGCTTTTTTTGGGCTTTATTGTGCCAGCCTGCTAAAGGTCACGCTGATTGCATCGTTTCAGATTTATCACACCGGTTCTGGGCTTGGGTTGAACTGGATGGAGCTGGAGGTGGTTATTTGTAGTAAAACCATTTCCTATTCCAGTGTCAGCAGTAAAAGTGGCAGGTGCCGTCTTTTCCACAAGTAATAATTAAATCTAGACAACGGAAATCTGATTATAGGACAGCCACGATCAGCAAAACTTCTTGACTGCTTGACTCACTTAAAACCACGCAACATTTGTTATTGTTTGAGGGCCTGTATTTTCTCCCTAGGACTATAATAGCAATTTATTTATCTTATGCCTATTAATCTGTCTGCATTTGCAAGGAAAACCACATTTATCTTAGCTTGCTTTGTTATAATGTCGTTCTTAAAAAGTTTATATCTGCCCTTTTCACTCTTCCTTTGTTTTCCTTTACCTGACTGCAGAGGAACGGATGTTTAAATAAAAACTGCAGTTGGAATTGGCTTTACAACAATATTGTGATCTCCTTGAGTTATGTGGAGAGCTAGATGGCCAAATAATGCCATCAGTCTTTGAGGAGGAGGAAAACCATTGTCTTGATAAAATAAAGGGCCAGTTCTGCATCATGTCTCTGATGGGTTATCCCTGTGAGAGTTGTCTTCTGTTCCTGGAAACAGAAAACTTGGATATCTTCCCAAGAGCAGCTTTGGAGGTGGGTCGGAGGGGAAGGCAAGGGGGGAAATGAAAGGGTGAAAGATCTGAGGGTAAGAGGGTAAGGAGACCCAGTGAACTACAACACCTCGATTAATGTGTGAAGAGCTCCGCTGCTCCTCTGCCACTGTTTTCATTACGGGAGGTTAATTTTCAGCTGTTTTAACTGGGGCACTATTATTATGTCATCCTCCCTTCCTCCATCCCAGTTTAAAATGTAGATTTCAGTAAAAACTTCCTTCAAGTTGTTACTCTTTCTAATCACAAGTAATCTCCTCCTAGGATAGACAGCTTAATGTGGGGTGAACGAAAACACAAACCTCACCCTCCCTTTCAGTAACAACTTTCAAACTCTTTGTTTGCCTTGTTGCAGCTGGCTGGATGTGAGTCAGCCTCCTGCTCATGCATTTTACAGTGATGGAATAGCCTGGCATTTATTATTCAGTAACTGGTGGTCGTGTGGGTGCAGTGCATAAAAGCTCAGCACTACCTCCGTTTACTTGTTGATTATTCCCGAGGCAAAAAGCACCCAGCCCTCTTTTGTCCAGAAAAATTCCCGGGCGTTTAGCAAATCTGAGGTTAAAACTTCGCCTTGTGTTACTTGTGTGCTGCGCTGCTCACAGAAGGTGTCACAGTAGCATTTTAAAACACTATTTGTATATTTAATAGTGTTATAATGTTTCTTCACCTCACGGTTTCTATCTTTTCCTTCTTAATTAAAGCGGGAACCACCCTTTCAGAGTGAGAGATCTTCCCGGGTAGGTTTTTAACTCTGAAAAAATTCTTCCTGTTTCTAGCACGTCACCTTTAAGATGACACAATTCTGGAATGGTTTAGGTTGGAAGGGACCTTGAAAATCCTCTTGTACCATCCCCTGCCATGGGCAGGGACAGCTTCCACTATCCCAGGGTGCTCCAAACCCCATCCAGCCTGGCCTTGGACACTCCCAGGGATGTGGCAGCCACAGCTTCTCTTGGCAACCTGTGCCAGGGCCTCCCCACCCTCAGGGAAGATTTTTTGCATAATATCTGATCTAACCCTGCTCTCATTCAGTTTGAAGCTGTTCCCCATGAAAGGACTAAAAGTTGATGTAAAAATTGCTTCCTCCAAGTCGTTCTGTGTTGTAAAGCTTACATGCCCTCTTCTTAATTTTCTGCTCTGGTATTTGTAGTTATTTTCTTTGGATTCCTGGAGTGTGGCAGGACCCAGGAAACCTGTGAGATCCTTGGATGGGGTTTGGAGTGAGTGTGCCTGGGGGAGCTTTGCCAGTCAGACCAGGTGTAATCTGTTGGTGATAACATCAGAAAGAAGAGTGAGATTGTTGTGTTTTTAACACCTAAAAATGTAGCTTCACTTTCAGGTGGTCTTTAACAACTGACAGTCCTCAAAACTTCTTACCATTAACATGCTCTTTCCCTCCAAAAATATTCAGTTTAAGTATTCTAAGTGTGCTTGCAGGAAGTATGGAAGTTGCCAGGGTATAGGGGCTGGTAGTCAGGGTGAGAGCTTTAGGGAGAGAAAAATCCATTAATTTTCTTTTAACAGGCAAAAGTAAGATATATTTTAATAGGTGTGACTTAGATTCTTATTTTCTTTCAGCAAAAGCTCTGCAGTGACCATTACTGTACATCTGCTTTTTGAGAAGGAGCACTTGGCTTACAGAAAAGAGGGAAAATGGCAATGAATGCTATTCATATTTACACAAACCTTGATTGACTTGATTTGGCTTTCCATTCCAAATTTCCCTTCTAAAGATTGCATGAAATGATGTGGATGTGCCTTACCCTGGCAGCAGCAGTGAAAAGGTTTGCTCACCTTGTTTTAGGGGATCTGGCAGTGTATTTTCTTCTGTAAAGTGAATCACATTTTCCTAGCCTGTCAAACTATGGCCGTTTTGCCTTAAAAGTTTTGTGCCATTCATTTACCCTTCAGTTCCTTTGGAAAACTATGAAAACAGGAAAAATGGAAAACAGGAAAAGCATGAAAACAAACAAAATCCCAGCTTTTTGTGTCAGACAACTGAATTCTCATTTCCACATAGTCAGTACTGAAAAAAATTCAGGTAACTCTCGCATGGATTTCAGCTGATACTGCTTTTTTTTTGGCTGAGAGTGTGCTCTGCTGCATATAATGCTCATTTTTGATGCAGTGAAATACTGGGGTTGTTAGTCCTGTTTATCCACAAACCCTCCTGGGTTCCTTTGCTCTTGTGTCCCTCTCTTGGATTGCTTTCAGGAGGAGAACATAGCTCTGCCTGCTCAGACTTTTAAATGTGTGTGTCTGCACGTCCAGCTGATGGAACTGTACAACTCACTTGCACAGTTGCCAGATGGCTGTTTGGTTGCAGTTAATCTGGCCTGAATTTGTTTCTCTGCAGAAATCTGGTGGCATTTTTATAGATAAAGTACATAATACCTTTGAAATTGCAGCAGCTGGGGAGGGAGGAGGAGCAGAACAGTTATTACAGGTGCAAAGTTCATGGGAGAGATGGGTAAAAGTGTGAGCAGGTGACCTCCCTTCCCTTTGAGGGAGATCCCAGGTTTTTTAAGTCCTTTTGCTGCTGCAGAAGAGAAACAGGTTGCTGAGTTTTAGGCATCATTTCTCCCAGACACCACCTGCAGCAGGAAGTAGGTGGGGGGAGAGGAAACTGATAGCTGAGGTTGCCTGCTTGCCTTTAGAGTCTCTCTTGAAGAAACAGGCTTTCAGTTTTTGGGAGGTGGCCAATTCTGCTCGTCAAACCCAGCTTCATGATAGGCAGTTCACACCCAGGCTTGCCACCTCCTGACACAAATCTGTTGTGCTATTTCACTATTTGTCCTTCCGGCTGTTAGCGGACGAGCTTAGAGGAGCAGAAGTGGTTTGAAAGACTCCTTTTAAAACAGTAGGGTTTTTTGAGTGTTTTAAGGTTTTTGTCCTTAGTTTTGTTCACTGTTAGGGTCTGATGGTTGCATTTTCAAGTGTTTTCTTTTTTTGCCTTTTTTTTTTTGTTCTCTCATATATATTTCCACAAGTTTACTGATTGTGTGAGTTGTAGCACTGGCACAGTCTAAAGCAGGGAAATAACCCATTTTATTTAGTTTGAGGGCAGGAAGAGTAATTCCTAAGTGTTTCACATTGACAGTGATGGATAACTTTTGTAAATGATCGGCTCTAAAATTCTGTAATCTAGAGGACTAAATAGTTTAGGTGTGAAGGAGCACAGAGTCTTTCACTTTCAGGTTATTGGTTTACTTATATAGGTCAGGAAAGCAGTAACAAAATCTTCTGCCCTGCAGCTGCCAGATTGTACTATGTCAGTCTGCATGGGGAGAGGTCTCTGGGACGACTGACACCTTCAGCTTTCAAGATTGCTTAGTGCAGGACTGTCAGTGTTGTCCTTTTTAATTTGTTTTTTTCTTTTTTTTAAATGACTGATAAAACCAGGGACAGGAATTACACTGGGTTTGCCTCTGGGTGGGTTAAGAGATGAGTTATTACTACAGTGACTTTCAATGTGCTGTCTCTTTGGTTTGTTTAGCCTGTGGCATGTGGTTGTGGTTCATGGAAAAAGTTACTGGTAGGTGAGGATGACGAGTGGGATGGAAAAGGAGGAAGACTTTTTGACTGCTTGGTGTGCAGGGGGCAGATCATGTGCTGCTGACTGGTGAGTCATGGGGGAAAGGGACTGAAGTGGCCAGTGTTCCTGAGGAATTTTAGAAAAGTACCAAGAGTAGAGGAGAGCTGTGCTGCTGGAATGAGGATCATCCAGCAGTGGCTTAGTTGGGAAAACAATTATGCAAGTGACCTTTGTTGAGACCTCTGTGGACTCAGGAGCCAGACCTTTGAGAGATGCCAGAGCTGCCGGTGTAAGCAGCCACCTTGGATATCTTGTGATAAACAGACTTGTCCTTTAGACCTTGTATTTACCCAACAGGATCGTAACCACCGTGTTACAACAGTGCTCAGTTCCCAGCTGCTGAGCTGGTGCTTTTTACCTCGAGGGTGTTGGGTGATTTGTCATTTAGGCTGGGAGGTTTTGTCCTGGGGTGCTATGGCACACACCTCTGCTTCTGTTTTCTTTCAGGTTTATACAAGTAAGGGATATGATGAGAATCAGGCAGAATAGATAGGAACTAAGAAGACCTGAATGACTTTTTTGTGTTGGATTTTTGTGGGCTCAAAAGTGAGAGAGTGGTGGTGGAAGAGGGCATACGTTCAGTATGGGCTTTAAGATGTGAGGTGTGTGTGTGTAAGCAAATCACTTCACAGTAGGAATGGGTCTTTCCCTGTGGCTTCTAATTCCCAAATTATGGTTCAGATTATTGATAAAACCCTAGAATGTTTTGGGTTGGATTTAAGATCATCTTGTTCTAGCTCCCTGCTATGGGCAGGGGCACTTTCCACTAAACCAGGTTGTTCCAAGCTCTGTCCAAACTGGCCTTGAACACTTCCAGGACACTGGAACAGCTTCTCTGGACAACCTGTGCTATGGCCTTACCACCCTCACAGGGAAGAATTTTTTTCCTAATATTTTATTCAAACCTGCACTTTGTCAGTTTGAATCCATTCTCTCTTGTCCTGTCATTCCTGGCTGTTGTCTGAAGTCCCTCCCCAGCTCTCTTGGAGCCCCTTTAGGCACTGGAAGGGGCTCTGAGATCTCCCTGGAGCTGAGCACCCCCAGCTCTTTTTCACCCTGTCTCCATAGCAGACATGCTCCAACCCCCTGATCATCATTGAGACCCTCCCCTGAACTCGTCTCATTCCTTCAGTCATTGGTCTGAATTCAGTTTATGGGGATGTGAGTGAGCAGATCTTTAATCTGTGCCTGGAGCAACACCAGTACCTTAACAACTGCCTGGGAAAGAGCCCTTCCAGAAAGGAGCTGCAAGGTAGCTCATGGTGCCTCCAGGACCTGAAACCTGATTAATTAATTAATTCTGGCTGGTGTTAATGTTGCCCTTTGGTTCCCATCTCTAGAGAACGCCGTCACCCTTGGTTCCATAATCTCCTTCATCATGTTGTATTTAGCTTTTAGAGTGTATGTGTGTTTTTGTGCTCCTGTATAACAGTGGTGAGAAATCCCTGAGGCTGCTTTTCCTCCATTTGCCTTGACAAATTCCTCTGTGTCACGCAACACTTCAGGTTTTCTTGTTATTTCTTCATTTTTTTAATGTAAAGCCTTTAGCATCCTACCAACTGGGAAACATTTTTCTGAGGGAAGATGTTGAAATGTATGGTTGGAATAAATTTTATAGATTAGTAAGATAACAGGTTTTAGACAAAGCAGTCAGTAAACATGAACCTGTTTCACTTGTGAACAGAAATACGTGTGATAGCCTTGACATCACGTACCATAGCTTTCTGTGCCAGTCTGCAGGATAAAAGGGCTTTAATTGCTTTTGTTTTCAAACAGGTGTATCAAAACAGTGTAATTTTTTTTTTTTTTACCTCTTAATACTAACTGTGTTCCTTGTTCTGTGCTTTTCCCTTGCAGGCTTTGAAAGAGATGCTATATGCAGCTGTGGACCAGGCCCCTTCTATAGAAGGTAAGCAAATTGTAACCCACAGTTGTGTTTTTCTTGGCACTGGGTGCTGGACACGTAGTCCTGCTACTTTTCTGTCCTCAGTCCTCCTAAATTGGTAAACTTAATATCCTGATGGGCAAATGCCTGGCCTTTCACAGCCTGTGTGCTATTTGTGATTGCTAGAACCCTTTGTCCTCTTTCATTGGGACAATAAATGTCTTTGTATAGTTTGAGACAGCAACAGCTGGATTCCTCTTGCTTATAAGGTCATTCAGTGGTGGAAGTATTTTCTTCATTGCTTGAGAATAGAGCTTTGTTTTCCTGTGAGAGCCAGCCACTCTGGGAGATAGCTGTGCTGGAGAGACACTGGTTCCTGGTTTGTTACTGGTGATCTGAGCTGGAAGAGTCTCATCCTTTTGTTCTGTTCCTCCCTGAATGCTGTGTTGCCTCTCCCATGTGGACATGAGTATCTCTTCTTATTTGCATGTGTTTATCGCCTCTGACTGCTCTGGGTTATTCCAGTAAGATGTTTGGTTTTAAGCTCACTGCATTTTAAATAGTTTGTTTAATTAAGTGATGATCTGTGCAAAATTTCTTAATGGAGCCTTTTAATTTCTATATCTTTCTTCCTTTTGTTGTCTTTAAACTACTGAAGAGTTTTTGCCTCTGTATTGCTTCACTCCTTACTTTCTTGCCCTTCATGTGGATTTCCAACTGCTTTATAACCTCCTTACCTTTATTATTTTCACTTTGATTGCAGAGTTAATTTTACTAATTTCTGAACATGGCCCTAGGCTTCTTGTATATTTATAGAGAAGGAGAACAAGTGCTGCTCCTGGTGAAGTCAGCTGTCTAACATCAGTAATGCTGGTCATTCTTCATGTTAGTTCATTAATTACTTTCCTTTTGTTGATTAGAACTGGGAAATGAGGTGTGACGTAGTTAATAAAATGTGATTTTTTTTTTTTTAATTTAACTTAACTCCACCTGCTCTTCAATTAGAATTTTAAAACCAGAGCTGCAATAATTAATAGTTTAAGAGAGTGTGTGTAGGATGGGGCAGTCTGTCCTTAAACTCTTCAGAGGTGCATTCCAAGCTGAAAACTTTGTGGGAGCAATGCTCAGGCAGGTGTAATTTTTAAATTTAATCTGACTGTTAGTAGCTCACTCAACTCATCCTGCAAATTTTGTTAAAAGAATCAGACTTCTCTAAAGTACAGGTCCTAGAACTAGGTTTCTAAAGGTGCTATAATCCAAAATCTATGGGTTATCTTCAGAAAACTCAGCATACTCTGGCAAAGAGGAAAGTCTTGTTTTATTATTTTAAAGTAGCAAAATTGCATAAAACCCACCCACAAACCTTTTTCCCCAACAGAATAAGACTAAGAGGAACTGAAGTTTTCTGTGTAGGCCAAACTGATTACAGTAACTTTTAAAGACAATTTACTAATGTTACTGAAAATCCAGCAATATTTTTATGGGAGATTGTAGCAATTATAAGACCCTTTTTTTTTATTTCCTCTCTTCTGTCCATTGGTCTATTATTGACAAGGTGAGCAAATGGTGTCTGTGCTAATGGAAGTTTGTAGTCTGATGCTGGAATGGGAATTCCTGGGCTTGGCTAGGGTTATCTACGGTTTCAAGGTGGGCTTGAGTTGCTTGTTGTAAATTCAGCATTTTGATTTCTTTAATTTCAGTGCTTGTGTTACAGTGGATGTTCTGTAATGTGCTGTGATGTTTGTGTGTAAACAGATTTGGCAAAGAAAGAGGAGGTGAATGAAATGACATTATATTTATGCTCTTTTAAACACTGTTAGAATTTAAACTTGTGCTTCTGCCTCCTTTGATGCTTTAAAAACCTCAACAAAAGGAAAGCAACTAAGACAGTTTCCATCAGTAGAACAATGTTCTGTTCATTTCTGGAGGGGTTGGGTCTTTTCCTCTTTACAGTAGAGAATATAATCCACACTGTTTTAAACCACTTTTATTGAAGTCTGTCTGCCTGACCCACCCTTAATTGAGGGCAGTTACACTAATTCCTTCACCTTTTGTGCTTCACCTTTTTTCCATCCCTGTTGCTTACATCCTTTTTTTTTTTTTTTTAAGCCCTTCTGCATTTGTTCATAGAAACTTTAGGCCAGGTTTAGTAGGTGGCTGCACACAAATCGTGCCCAGAACGCTGCTCTAGTCCCTATCAGAGGAGATGGAGCACGTTCCTTGAATTTTGAGAGGGAATGTAGTAGCTACTGTCAGGGGCTGGCTGTTGGCCTGCATATTTCCAGTTTAATATGGATTTTGCAATGGATACTTCTGTGTTGTTGTGAGCTTAGCACAGAAACTACAGAGCTGTGCTACTGAAACCCAGCCTCCCAGTATGAGCCTAATGTAATCTCATTTTAGACTGGTCTAACTAAAATCCATTTGCTAATTGATCTCGTTGATCACAGACACGCTGCAGAGCTCCAGAGTTGGCTTTGATTCACCTTGCATGAATTGTAAGCTAATCTTTGGATAATATATTGGATTGTGAAGACAAGGGAGTTTTGTTCAGCAAAGCTGAGGCTGTTCCTGGTTCTTATTCTGCTTGGCTGCATGTGTGATCTGGCATTTGTGAATGAATTTCTTCATTTTCTGCTGCAGGCTGCTTACTAAGTCAGTAAAATTTGTGTGTAGACAGAAATGCTTCCTATTGCTTAGTGGAATGCTGAAAGCACTTTGGAAATTCTTTATAACAACTAAAAAAAGTGCTACCCAACCAAGGCATGTAAATAATAGGCAAGGCAAGGCAATAGGTGAGCCACCCATCATGAATAGCTTTCTTAGGGTTTGTATCTAGGCATTTTCTGTTTGTGGGTGGGTAAACAAACCTAACTTCAGAATGACTCTTAAAGTCTGCAAGGGAAAGTTGCTTGTGCTGCTTTAGTGGACAGAGTGCTGCTGGGAAGAGGATCTTGGCTCCAAATTGTGCAGTTTATTCTGTGGATATATGGTGACCCTTCTCACTGTACTACATTGAATCATACCCATGTCTATCTGCTTTTTCCTATTTTTGGGTAATATACGGACTGTGATTTTTAACAAAAAGCCTTGTAGAGGTGGATAAGCAAAACCAATCCAGGCTGTATAAGTGGAAGAGGTTGTTTATAGCTGCCCCCTCACACAATTACAAGGTGCTGTGGCTCCCTGTGTTCCATGTGAGTTATTCCAGACTGTAGCATGTCATTTCTGGCAGTTCCTAGCTGTACACATAGATTTCTTTAATCTGTTCAAAGATACTTTTTTTTTCCCCATCCATCTGTCTCCTTTGTAATGACAGTTTTTATATGCCAGTATTATTCCTCCAGATGCTCCTCATCTTTTTACAAGGCAATCCCCTGATGAAACCTGCACCATCCTTCCACCTGAGCAACATCTGTACTAAATTAGTGTGCAGTCTGTTAATTCAATCCCTTGCACATCACTGGAAAAGGTATCAAACCATGCTGGATTCCCAGTTGTATGATGAGACTTTATTGGCTTTCTGGAGAGTTCTCTGGAGTGTGTTTGCTTCCTTAGCTGTTTGGAGCGTTCTGCTCGCTGTTACTGGAACAAGGAGGGTGAGTGGATGCTGCTCCCAGGATATCATTCACAGCTCCTGAGTTCCTGTGGCATGGCAGAAAGGCCTGATTGCAAGTGTGCCAGACCAGGCAACCTTTTTTGACCCTAAGATACCTTTAGCAAGAATCTGTGATGATTTAGAGGCAAAACCTGAGCGTAGCAAAAGCATGAAATTCTGACCTCACTGGGAGCGTGCTGTTTTGGTTTTCTTTTTCTTTGTTTTTTGTTTTCCTTTTGGTTTTGTTTTGTTCTCTTGTTGTTTCCTTGTCCTCCCACTGCTTCCTGTTCCATTTGACACCTAAGTATAAAACAGGTTACTGGACCACTCTTGCTTGGAGTGCTCTTGATTATTCCACTTGGTGAGCAGATGTGTCGGCATCTCCCCAAGCTCCTTACAATGCTGCGGACAGGAAAGTGCAGCTGTAAATTATTCATCCTCATTATCTGCTTGAATGGACAGGGGCCACTCTAAATATTATTTCCTAGAATATTTGCCTTCCAGATATTTAAATTTATCCTCCCTTTAATACTTGTGTAAACAAATATTGTTGTTGAAATATCAGATGGTACAAGAGCGTCCTGTTGTATCCTCTTATTCTGGAAATTACTTAAACCCAATCCCCAATTCCAGTGGCAGCTTTCAAACAGGGATCACACTGATTGTGTGGGGATGGAATGGTGTATTGGGGTAGGAGTGGGGAGTACAGATGTTCTAGGGTAGAATTCAAACCCAAAGGTAAGAGCTGGTGTTAAAACAACATTAATTGGTAGGGGAAAAGCTTTAGTGGTGACAGATATCCTCTGCTGGGGCCCGTAATCTTCGTGGTTGCCTGTTTACTCTTGATGGATTAGGAAAGCAAGAGGTGCAAGTTTGGGACATTCTGAGAGTGCCAGCACTGGCAGCCTGTCCCATGTTATTCCACCCTTGTTTCTGCTTTCATTCGAAAAGCACTTGCCCCGTTAACTGACAGCTACAGATCTTTAGTTTGGATTTATTTGTGTTACTGAATAAACAAAACAGTGTTCTTTAGGGGGATAAATAATCTTGGTGAATAAGTAGGGTGTGGGACATCACATTCTTTTTCTTTCCAGAGGAAGTTATGAGCCTGACAGTTTTTGTTACATGCAGACATGCTTTGTAGGGTTGATCAAAGGCTTAAGATTTGTCTGTGTATATGCAGATGTCTTCTTTTTATTTCAAAATAAACATTTATTTCCAATTGCACAAGCTTACTTTGTAGCGGCTTGAGGTTTTGTTTACATGGGAATGCTTAAGGCTTAAAAGAGTCTTCAACAGAAGTGCTGCACATCAGAAGCAGCCACAAAGAGATTAATGCTTTGTCTTTATTTCAGTGTGTTGTCACACACCCATAGGACAATGGGTTGGTGTCCTACACCCCAGATGCAGCTCCTTGATTCTGTCTAGGCTGTAATTCAGTCTGTAGGCCTCTGTATTTATAATTAGTATGTAAACTAACAAAAAAAAAAATTACAATCCCATGACAATCCCCTTCTCAGCTGGAGACCTGATGCCAGGTATTGCATTAGCTGTAGAAAAATAGGTTATTGGGCTTGTGGAAAACGTTAGCTCCCAGAATGTGCAAACGGTGGACAGGAGGAGAACTTGGCAGCATACCAGCATTTAGAGAAGGAGATGATGTCTGGTTTCTCTTCCCTTGGAGCAATAAAATTTGAAAGGTAAACAGTGCATATGGTTGGAGTAGGGTCCAGAGAGAACAGCTGGATGCTCACTAAAATATTTGGAGCACAGATGCCTGAGTGAAAACGTGGAGTACCGATCATGTAGAAGTCATTTTGCTGTCAGAAGCGGTTCAGCGCTCACAGCAAGGCAGCACAGAGACTGCTTTGTACCAAGCCCTGCCACTTTCTGTGCCTTCAGAGCAGAGCACACCCACCCATGCCACTGGTACAGCGACTTCCTCCTGGGTGATGAGCACCAAGAAGCTGAATTGTGCTTAACCAGTAATGAGAGTAACATGGATGTAGAATAAAGGTCAGGTTAGGCACAGAGCTGGAGTCACAGGGTGGAATCAGGGAGTGGTTTGGCTTGGAAGGGACCTATAAAGGTCATCTAGTCCAGCCCTCCTGTCATGGGCAGGGACACCTTCCACTGGACAGTGTTATTCTTCCAGATGCTCCTCATCTTTTTACAAGGCAATCCCCTGATGAAACCTGCACCATCCTTTCACCTGAGCAACATCTGTACTAAGTTAGTACAAAATTAGTAAATTAATTAGTAAAATTAGTAAATTAAATTAGTAAAACACTAGACCAGGTTGCTCCAGGCTGTGTCCAGCCTGGCCTTAAGCAGTTTCAGGGATGGGGCAGCCACAACTTCTCTGTACCAGGGTTTCCCCACCCTCACTGTGTAAGAAACATCTTCCTTATGTGTAATCTAAAGTGACCCTCTTTCACATTAAAACCATTACTAACACAACAGGCTCTGCTAGAAAGTCTATCCCCAGGCTAGTGAGTAGTGATTGAGTGATTGAAGGTGATTTATTGGTTGTGGAGACAAGCAGCCAATACAAGGTTTGATGTCATTACTGTCCTGTAGACCACAGGTTCTGAAGCTGTGGTGTGAGAGCACGTTCAGGGCTGGCTGGTGTGCTCAGGGTCCTGTCCTACCTGCAGATGCTTGAGCTTTTTCACTTCTTATAAACCACTTGTTTCAGAAAACCTCCTGGAGCCAGTGGGAGCCTCTCTGGGGCTCTCAGGGTGGTGTGGGATCATTCAGGGTAACCAAGAAGGTCATGGAGGGTAGGTGGTTTGTTTAGCAGGTTGATCACTATTTCTTTATGAAGGAAACTTGTGATTGCGGTCAGTGGAAATGCTGGATTTCCTCACCCTTTCCATTTGCCCCATGGCCAGCTCATGGCTGATTCTCTGCTTCATCTGTGTGGACAAGCCTGGAAACTTGTGCTGCTGCTGAGCACACTTCTTCCTTTTTCCTCTGCTTTGTGGTGTGTCCTGTGCAGCTTCAGCAGCAGCTCAGGCTGCTCTGACACATTCCTGTTGCGTGAAGAACTCAAGTCCTAAGCGTACCAAAGAGCAGGCTCAAGGCTTAGGAACATGCAGTTAATTGAACCATAGAAAATTCTCAGTTGGGAAGGATCTATGAGGATCATCCCTGCACAGGACCATCCCCAAGACTGGCACTGTGTGCCTGAGAGCACTGTCCAAATGCTCCTTGAGCTCTGTCAGGCTTAGTGCTGTGAACATTTCTCTGGGGAGCCCATTCCAGTGCCCAGTCACCCTCTGGATGAGCAGCCTTTTCCTAATATGCAACCAAAAAACCAGGTTATTCCCACCTTGCTGTCCCTAGGCACCAGAGGGCAGAGATCAGTGTCTGCCCCTCTCCTTCCCCTCATGAGGAAGCTGTAGACAGTGCTGAGTCTCCTTTTCCCCAGCTGAACACACCCAGTGGCCTCAGCCATGGTTTCCCCTCTAGACCCTTCACTGTTTCTCTCTGTCATTTTGTCCTGTGACCTTTTTTTCTCTACTTCAGCACCTTGGTATTGAGTGCTAAGAGGTGTCAAACCCAGGATAATCCACGAGCTGGGTGTAGAGCAGGAGGTAAAGGTGGGAGCTGGACCTGGCAGTCCAGGCTGGGCCTGGAGACAGGTTTCTCTGACAGGAAATGTTCAGCTGTGCCTTTCCCCCCTTTCCTCCCTTTTCTTCTTTTTCCCCTTCCTGCATTTGCTTTCCCATACATTAAGATGCCAGTCTGTGGTTAGATGAATTAACAGTGCTTGTAATTTAGCTGGAATGTGCCAGGTTTCATGTTAATGGTCAGAACTCAAGGGTTGGAAAGTAGATTTGCAAAGCTGGGAGACAGACAGCAGTGAGATATCAGGCAGCACAGAGGCTGTACACATGAAGAGCACTGCACATGTTTATGGAAGAGGCCATTATTTATTGCTTTGTTTCAAAAAAAGGCTTCACTAGATGTCTTAACAGCAAGATTTAGTGTGTATGAGGCAGCCTCAGGCTTTCTAGTCATTCCTTTGGCGCTGTGTTTGATATAGGTGACTTGAATTATTAGACAATTAAGATTTTTGGATGAGTCTGTAGCTACTCAGTGAATAATGCAACATGAATTAAGCTTGATTGGTTTCTCTCTCTTTAAAAATGCATGCTGTGGGTAAGGGAATGAGCAAAGTGTCCCTGGAAGGAGATTTCATTCTACATCATAGCTGCTTGTAAGATGCTTCAGAAAAATGGGCAATGTGCCAGTGGCCATGGAGTGGTGGCACCTCTGTGTGATGTGGTGGGAGGACCAAAGGCTGTCCCTCTTCCTAGAGTGGTCCTTTTTGTTCTCTGAATCTGCTGTAAGGCCACAGCACACAGAGACTATTGCACAATTGTTCTCTCAACATGAGAAGGTCTCTTTGATTAAGTAATTTTACAATTAGCAACAATGTGGTGAAAAGTCATCCCAGTCCCGGTGACGTGTCTTTCCTGATTTCTGAAGTAAAAATGAAAGCTAGTTGCCTGTTTCACCTGTATTGTTTGTTTTTTTTTAACACTGTATCTGTAGCCTTACAGTTTGACATCCAGCAGACAATTCATTCTAAAATGTAACCGTGCTTTTAGTAAATACATAATCTTTAACTTTAGTAACAGCTGAAAACTGCAAAACTGCAGCATATTGGTTTTATAAAGCCACTGTTAAAAACAATTACTTCAAAAATTTCTGGTTTATTCTATTTATTACCTGGCCATATGGATATTAAGATATTTTTTATATAGACATTAAGATATTTTAGATTGTTTTATGTTGTCTTTGTTGAGTGTGGTAACCTTTTTTCCCTGAATTAGAACAGCCTAAGTGTGAAAGCCTGATCCTATAGTTCAGTTCTTTTGGGAACTGAGAAGGGAAAACCATGGAGAGGTATAAAGCATATTTTACTAACCTCTGGTATGACAAGAGTACATAAAATTCCTTAGTTGTAAGGCAGCAGCACCATGAGTCAGAGTTGTCTATGTTTAACTAAAAATCACAAAGAAAACTGCATGAAAATACATAAATTTACTTTTTAAAGTGGCTTTTCTCTGTCCAGGGTGGTGACTGGGATCACAGAGGGCACAGACATCACTGGGATGGTGCAAAGCCTTTCTGGGCACTGACTCTTCTCAAATTGTGCACTCAGCAGCTCGACTTCCCTCTGCAAGGGGGAAGCCTTGTTTATCTCCTAGGAGATGGAAAACCAATTTCTACTTTTTGATGAGAAGCTGCCAGGCTATTTGACTAGACAAGAGAGGCAAGGCAGTGTTGTTGAGAAGAGGGGAATATAAATACCAATATAAATGCAATTTATTTTGCATGTGCTATATAGCCCCAGGCACACGTTTTAGAGGGGGAGTGAGAATTTTTTGCATGCTGAAATGCCAGCTCTAAATAGAAAAAGAGGCAAATTTGACATCCAGACTGTGTTTATAACCTTGCTTTTATTTTTACTGTAATTGCTTTTGCATGCTTTTATAAATGCTCCTAATGTCTTTGTGGGGCAAAATGCAGAGGAGCTGCAAAGATCAGCGTGGGTGAGCTGATAATTTGGGATCTGTCTTGTCCCGCTGTTGCAGACTTGTTCTGACACGTGGCCAGGGCTGCTATTCTGGAACCTCCTTGCTGGGATCCCATCCCTGCATGGATCTGCCGAGGCAGAGTTCAGTGCCAGCCTCTCTTCTTGTCACTCCTGGGTCAGCTGTAGGGGAAAAATGGGCACTGCTGGTCTAAACCCCCCTTTTTTCATTTTAATTCTCTCCTGTTCCAGCTGAGTGATCATTTGTATGAGTTTGTTAGGAGTTTCTGTGTTTTGAATGCTGTGTGGCAGAGCATCAGCAGCATGTACAGTGTGGTTGCTGAGAGTGAACCCAGGTTCTTTATGGGCTCAGCTGTAGGACTGAGTCACAGGCCATGCAGTAAAATGGGGTAATAATGAGCAGAATTGGCTGATGGACCTATCAAGTGAATTCTATAAACAGCTTAATGCAATTTGGCTTGTACTTCAAGTGTTTTGGTGTGACTTTGTCTTCCTTAATCAGAAGTAGCATTCAGAAAGCAAGGAGAGAAATGATCTGAGAGCCTGATAGGGCATTCCATGTTGTTTCATGGTCCTTGAGCTCTGCAGCAGCCCAAGGCAAAGGTTCAATTTCTCCTCTGCCCAGCCACAGGAGAACACACCCCTCCATTAGATTGCTTGGGGCTGCACCTTGGCTTGGTTCTGCCTGCACCTTGGTGAACAAAGATGCAGGAAAATGACTTTTGGAAGCTTCATGTGCTTCTAAAGCCTTTAGGGGATTACAGCTCCCTATCATCTAGAGACAGGAAAACTTCCCAGGGAGGACAAAGGAAAAGAAAAAAATCAAAATGCCTTTTTCTTGTCTGTGATCAAACTGGATTAAATCATGCTCACAGGTGGTACTTGTGTATATAGAGATTGCATTTTGGATGCTGGAGGTGATGATTTTGACAGCCATTTACGGTGTGGATTTAATTCATGCGGCATCAGTAAGACTCGTTTATTAAAGCTCCATGTTTCAAAGGATAAGCCAGTAAAATATAGATTGTGAATGAAATTTTGAGCAGTTGGAGGCAGAGAGGATAGAGACAGGGCTCACCACACCTGATCAGCCCCATCTGCTGTCCTGATCCTGCTGAAAAGTGACTGCTGGTTCTGGTCAGCACTTCAGATCCTGCAAAAATACCCCATGCATCAGGTGTGAGTTTTAGCAATATATCAGCAACAGGGAGCCTGCCACAGCTTTATTGCTGCTCTCTTCAGCAGATGTCCTTTCTTAGAGAGGGCTCAGAAAGGGAAGGAGTGAGGAGGGTGGTGAGGGGAGAAGTGGAGGGTTCATCTGTGTGCAGCCAGCCTGGCAGGAGCTGGTCAGGGCTCAAATCCTGCTGCCTGCCTCACATTTCCATGGGCATGAGGGCACTGTCTTTGGCTCTGGTGTTACCTGCACCCATGTGTTCTTGGAGGGGAAGATCAGTTTGCTACCAGTGGTGTTAAATGGAACTTTGAACTCAAGCCTCAAAGGCTCCAAAAGTCCTGACAAAAGAGCTTTCAAATCTGCCTCTCCTGTTTCAGAGATCCAAATACAGCTCAGCTAGAATTGATCTGTACTAATATCCCTTTTCTGCTTTCAGGCAGCTCCTCCAGGTTCAGTTCCAGGTGTTATTCTCAGTGGATTGAACAGGGTTAATGTGGTGGTAGCACTCGAGATGGAACAAAATGTTCTTCCAGCTCAGGAGGAATCCAGCACTGGAAGGAGCCTGATCTGGGCTTGGACTTGCCTAAGCACAAATCCGAGTAATGAATTAGTCATCAGGCAGAAAATTCACTTCCCTGGGGACATGGAGAGGGAGGCTGGAACAGCCCAGCTGTCAGTCAGGGATTGCTGATGCAGGAACTCTTCACCAGCTGAGAAAGTTCCCCCTACTGTTGGCAATATAATATATTATGGCTCAGTTGCCAAATCCTTTAATTTGGTATTTCAATAGTAACACGAGTCCTTCATGGTGAGCCCATGGTCTCTTTACCTAACCTACAGGGATGTGTTAACTGGCTGTTTTGAAACCAAAGGCAGCAAACCTTAATTGTAGCAACTCTGCTGTCTTCTACATGTCAGGCAATTTCATTGAATCCTTTTTGTCTGGTCAGGGTTTTGTCATCTCCATCCGTTTTGGGAGTGATTTCATGGTTGCTGAGGTATATGGGTCACAATGGGGTGAGTTTGGGAAGGGTTTCTGCTCCATCACCCTCTTACCGCCTTGGCCACAATTCTCATTTTATTTTGTTTTGGTTTATTTTTCCTCTCTTGTTTTGCATTCAGCAGCAGCATGTGGCTCATGGTAGCTGGTCTCAAGTGTGATAATTACTTTCTGAGATGTTTGGAAGCTTTATCAAGTAAGGAAGGGGAATTACAGCATTGTGTGCTGTTCTGTACATAATTAGCTCAACCTCTATTTGAGATTTTCACTTACATGCACCGTTTCTGTCTTTGGAGTGGTTATAAAAGGCTTCTGTCATTATTCTTTTCCTGCCACCTGAATTTCCCCAGCATAACTTCCAGCTATGCTGATCCTTTGGGAGTTTCTGTTATGGCTCTTGGCCAAACTCTCAATTTTTCTGTTACCTTTGCTGGATAAGCACCACATGCAGTAGCAGATAAATGAGTGATTCTCTGCTGTAGCAAGGGGAAGTGGCACAAGAACTTCAAGATAATGGTTGTTACTGTGGTCTTTCAAATTTGGTTGTTTTGGGTTTTTTTTTTAATAGTGAATAGTACCTTCCAAATTTTAGCTTCAAGTTTGCCTTAACTTTCTGGTACCCAAAGGGCTTTATTTTTGTTAAGTCCTATACTGAACTGTGTTGGAAGTACAAAATTAAAATATTGCAGGGGGATTTATTCCATTCACTGCAGGGAGAAGAGATTTCTGTGAAACTATTTACTTGCAGTCTTTTATCAGAATATTTTGCAGTTACTTCAGCCAGATCATGGAGTTTGAAAATGATCTTGTGAGAGCATAATCTAGAGAATGAAGTGTTCAGTTTCTGTTGCTGCAATGTTACTGTACCATCACTTTGTACTAATTGCAGGACATCCACTTGTAATTATCTAATTTTTTTTTTAAAAGAGGGGGAAGGACTTTAGACATAGTGCTAAATTCACAACTTCCTGAAGTTCTTTTGCAAATATCAGACCTCACAGTCCTCATGTGATTCTGCTGTTGGGAGATTTTTAAATAGAGGAAGTAAAACCAAACATCTCAGAATAATATCTGAGCTCAGTACAGGTTTTTGTCTTTTAGGAGCTCCTTGTAACTGTAACCCAAAGAGGTGATGGTATTTTAATGAATTATTTTTTGTCAGATGAAAATAGTTAGCTGTAACAGAATGGAGAAAAGTGCTGCTGTGAGTTCCCATTCTTTACTTTTTCCAGTTTGTAGGCTAAGCTAAGCTAACCTGCTTAGGAACTGGTGTTTTGTCATTCTCTGTTTCTTCAATTTTAAGTTTATTTACAGGAATAAGCAAAAATAAGGAAGTGCTTCATGTGCAAGGCTTAGTTGCTTGAGTGTTACATCTGGACAGAATCGACAACTTCTCCTTTGAAGGGGCTGGATACAGATTTGGGTTGGGTCATCATTCAGTGTTTAATCTTTCAAGACTGACATTGTTGGTATTTTTTAATACTGGGTCCTACTTCTGGATTTTTAGTTCAACTCCAATTCTGCTGTGTTGGAAGCGAGCGCAGCTGCTTTGCCCTTGGATTGTGCAGGACTAATTCTTTCTGCTTTGCATAACATTGCCATGAGCTTCCTTGGAAAGTTGATTTATCTAGATCTTCAGTTTCCCCTGTTGGAGGGTGACAAGAGGTTATTTGAACTGAAAACAAAGGCTCAAATAGCTATTTGAAATCTAAACAGAGCAGGGAGTGTGCCATCTGAGAGCCAGTTCTGTTTTATCTGGTGCTGCTCTTGCATTGGGAGAAATTTTTATTGGTGGGGAGGAAAGTTCCCAGTTGTGTTGCAAAACCTGAAGCTATTTCTGAGCAGTGGGGAAAAGAGGAGGCAGAATCCACCCACCTCTGCCCAACGACCTTAAATTCATCTCCTGGGCTTTCCTTCAGTGCGTGGGAGAAAAACTATCTGCTCAGATCCTAACGAGAAATGGCCTATTTAATAAACGTTCTGTACATTTATTTATTTACAAATATTCTTGGTCTGTAATTAAGGAAGGCAGCTCTTTTCCGTGCTGCCTGGTGCTCACTTCCAGGCTGGGAGCTGCACGGGATGAGTGACTGCAGGCGGTGACGGCTCCGCGCATCCGTCTGTTCCAAACAAGCAGTTCTGCAGCTGATCAAAGCAGGAGGATTAGGCTGCTCCTGTGGAATTAAACTGCTGGGGAGGGGATAAATAGCAGCTCTGAAGAAGGCCTACCTGGACTGACAGGCTTTGTTGTCAACAGGATAATGGGAATAATTTTTGTTTTGTTTTTAACAGAGGCGCTGTTCTTTCTAGTGGAATATTTGCTCTTCAAAGCCCAAACAACTGGGTTACTCCTGATGGAAAGCTCCATTGCACACGGTTCCATGTGCAGGGCAAAGTTTATCTTCAGCAAGCTGGAAGAAATGCAGGGCATCCTTTGTGGGTGTGGGTTTTCCAAACACTTTTCTTATAAGAGGGTTTTTGGTTTGCACACATGTATTAATAATCTGAATTAAAACCTGCATGGATACTGTTATATCTGCCTTAAAAAGCAGCATATTTATCTCAGACATGGAGAAAAATAGGAAATTAGCAATATGTCATGGATTACACTTGTCTTTTGGGCTCTAGATGAGAAGTTAGGTTGTCTTCTCCCCCCCCTTCTGCTTTTTTAATTCATCAGATATTCCTGCCTAAATGGCATTTCTTTAGGTAGCCCTAAAATTCAAAGGCAATCCTTTTGTTTTCTCTTCAACACTGCTTTTTATTCATCCAAAGCACACCTCTATGCATAATAAGTGCTTGGTATGAGCCAATATAATCATCTTGATGTAAAAAGAAACAGCTTTTAAAACAAAGAAATTTTTTCACATTCTGCACTTAAGCATTTAAAATTATTTCCTAAAACCTAGTTTTTGTAGGCTGAATTGAAGTTTATGCAAGCCTTACACTTTTGGTGACCCATTGAGTAATAAAATAAATAAATGAACAGCACCAACTTTGCTCTAGTGTTTTTGGGATTCTGTCTGTGGAAATTCCACTGTCCCTGTCTAGAAAGAGCCTGTGGAAGAACTAAACCAGCTGCTATGAGCTGTGGCCTCCTCTTTGTTCCCAGTGAGGTTCTTGTCTCTTCTCTTTCATTGTTTTATTTCAGGTTAGAAACCAGTAAAAAGTCAGAGTTCCCTGTTAAATCAAGAGTAGAAATACGTCAACGTGTCTACTACGATCTGTTTCCACTTACTGCTCCTGTCAAATTGGTTACATTCACAAAGCACAAGTAGCATTTGTGATACAGGATCATTTTTAAAGGCAGATTTTGTGTAATAGCTTTTCCTTGTCATTTTATTTTTATTACAGCTTTCTTCTTACTGCATAGCGAGGAATTTTAAAAGAGGAATTTCAGAGAAATCTGAAATAGGATTTGGTGTCTGGTTCTTTGACAAGCTCATTTTGAGTCTGGCTGTGTCTTATTTTTATCGATTACAGTATTTCTTTTGTATTTTTCGGGTACCTAATTTAGTAGCTGGTAACTGAAGACACTTGAGTATTCTGCAAAATTTCAGTGTGAGACTTTGAACGTGGATTCTGTGCTACTGTTGGGGAGTGGAGGGAGGAAGAGGAAGAAGCAGAAAACTGTAGTTTGCTTTCTGGGCAAGGAGTGAATTCCTGCAGAAGGCATGGTGCTGGGCAAGGGGGAAAACAGAGACTGATGGTCCTGAGCTTTTTCATTCCTCGTGCTCTCTAAATCTTGTAAAATTGTTGGGACTGTGACTCACTTTCTTTCATAGGAGAGGAAGATAATGTGAGCAAGCTCAGAGCCTTTACTACCCTCCACTACCTTGTTGATATAGGACATTTTTTCCCTTGTTATTGTTAAATCAGGCCTGCCAGGCTACCTTAAATGTATCTTGACTTGCTTATCTCCTGTGGGAAACTCTTAGTTCTGGGGGTAAGGTCTGTCCTGCCTTGCCTCTGAAGTTAAATGAGCTGTTTTGGTGGATGGGCTGTTTCTTGTAACATTTTTTTGTGGAATTTTATGCAAGTGTTGTTGAAAGTGTGGGTATGACTCTGTTGGATTATAGAGGCAGGCTTTGTGATGTGATGTGAGCCATCATCATCCTTATCCCATTGCCTGTAAATGAAGTACACAAACATTCTCCTAGAAACCATGAAGAGTGTAGAACCAAGGCTGCAGGAAATGGATTGTGATGTTTGTCACGATTGAGAAGCTCAAAGAGATTTGGCGCTGGGTCCTGAGCAACTTGGAGCTTGTTTCTGGATTATTTTTGCTTCAAAATCACCTTCTGTGGCATTTGTTCAGTTAAGCCACTGTGTGTTTTCTGTCTTCCATGAGCTGAACTCTCCTGAGCTTTCCCTGTTTTTGTGTCTTTTCCCTTGAAATTTTGTGTCTTTTTTGTGTCTTTTCCCTTGAAATTATCCTTTCAGTGTAACAATTGAACTAATTTTAGTTTTGTGGGCATCTTATGCCAGTCATTTCTGTTCCAGCTGTGAACAGGACCCTCTTGTATAACAGCCAGGTTGCACCTTATCCATGATCCACTGCTGTGGCTGGTTCTGGTGTCAAAATTTACTTACCATGAACTTCATTTTAATTTTCCCTAGCAGCTGGTGCAGAGAGCAAGGACCTGGTGTTCTGATTAGAGAGAGCAGGGGGGAGTTTGTCCTCTGCTGCTTTATGCCCCTCACCAGAGGTGTGAGACCTGTAGGTTTTGCATCTCCTGCTCTGCCATCAGGAATTTCAGACCTTGCACTGTGCATTAGCATTTTAATTTTTTGTATTTAACCTGTTTAACGTTCCACTTTACATCTTTCAAGCGTTTCCTGTTGGGGGAGAAGTGGTATTCGTTTGATTTGGAATCAGTGTTTAGCTTTAATCAGCATTAAGAACTTTATCAGAGTAGAAGCCTGAGGATTTAAAAAAAAATCAAAAAAAAATCTGTGACTTCTCTCTGTTCTTGCTGTTTGTGTATGGAAGTGTGTTGGAACGTTCCCTGGTGATGCTGGTACTTCATTTGAATAACTTGAAAGTGTGGTTTCTTCTAATGAGTAAAATTATCCTGTGGAAGGAACTTTAATCATCTACATTTTTATATTTTTTTTTTTTTTGTATTACTTCCTCACACCTAGTTGGAAATTCATGAAACCTGGTTGAGTTTCCAGGGCCCTTAAGGACTTGCAGTGTTAAAATCATTCATTAACTGTTCTAATTATGGGGCTTCTAAGGCATGCCTGTGTGCTTCAGGGCAAGTAGATATAATGACAAATACATGATACCTGGCCTAAATCGTAGAAACATGGAATCATTAAGGTTAGAAAAGACCCCTGAGATCCCCAAGTCCAACTGTGAATCATGTTCACTACTAAACCATGTCCCCAAGTGCCACATCCACAAATTTTTGAATGCTTCCAGTCATGGTGATTCCAGCACTTCCTTGGGCAGCCTGTTCCAGGCTTGCAGTGAAGAAGTTTTTTGTAATATCCAATCTAAACCTCCTCTGGCTGAGCCTTTTTCTCTTGTCCTGTCCCTTGTTACCTGTGAGAAGACACTGACTGAGAAAAGAAATTCTCCTTAAATGCATCTGGACAGATGATGTGACTGTTAAAAACATGAGGAAAATAAACCAAAAAACCAAAATATAGTGATAGGTCAGATGGTGATACATGGGCAGTGTACATGCACATTTTTATTTGAAGGGCTAATAGACTTGGCACAGAATTTTCTCCCAGTTGTTAATGGGAGACTTGCTTTGTTGATATTCTGTTGTTAAAATCAATAGAGACAGTTTTTAAGAAATTTTTTTCTTGCACCTACAAAGGCAAAAATCTTTTCCCAGTCAAGCAAACAGATCTATATTTTCCTGTGATTGATGTAGGCTGATATGGGTGGTATTTGAAGTTCAAACTGCAGGCAGCTTCTGACATCTCTGTTGCAGGTGGCTTCTCTTGAGGTGGACATGTAGATAAGGCTGCTGTGTAGGCCTCTTCCAACATTTAATGTCAGAAAGGTGAGTTAAAATGAGTTAATTTTATTAACAGAGATAAGTCTGAGCAATGATAAAAGGAGGTGGTAATTCAGTGTTTTTTAAAGAGCAGTCAACCTGAGTGCATTCAGGAGGGGTAAAACATCAGTAGCTGGAAACAAGAATAACAAAAGCTGAAGTTTTTCTAGGTAGAAGAGAAGCAGTTAATCTAACAAAAGGATAAAATGACAGAAATTGAATAAAACCAGCTTCTTGAGAGAAGTTCTATCTGCTGGTTTGTCTTTGTAATCCTGCAGGAGTTTGGCTGCTTGTGGATTTTCACTGAGCAGTGGAGTAAATTCTCTTAGACTTGGCTGGTAGTTGGCTTCACCTGTGCTTTGTCACAAAATGCTGAAAGAAAGGCATGCTGGCACCACAGAGTTTGTTTAGATTTGCCCAAATGGAGTTTTAGTGTCCGTTATAAATTAATTTTTAAATAATAAATTGTAGTATCAAGCGTGTCTCTTGAAAGTGCTTGTTGGAAGGTTACCTTTTGTGTCTGAGTGAGGAGGGAGAAGTTAAATTTTAGTTCAGCTAAACAAGTAATTTTCTGCATCTGGAAGTGATCGTTTGGAGCCTGGAATGCTCCACAGGGAGTAACAGAACCGGTCCCCTTGGAATTAGTAGGAAATTAGAGCTGTGCAAGCAGATCAGATCTGAGAACTAAACACTGAACCACTACCACCACTGCTTGAACCTTATATTTCTGTTGCTTTCTTTCCTCTTGCCACCTTGGGATGGGGAAGTCCTCAATGACATTTCTCATAAGGGCAGAGTGTTCCTAGGAAAAACACTGCTGTTGGGGGATGTAGGATTCTGGAGCCAGCCATGAGTTGTGGTGGCTCAGTAACCACGGGATACTCAAACAATACAGAGAGGTTTGTGAAAGACAGCACACATTCTCCAGCTGTAGGCAAGAACTGGTTTTCTTGCTTTTCCTTTAGAGAAACTATCAGGCTTGTTAGGATGATTAATTAATGCAGTTTTCAGCCATTAATCTTTCCAAAGACCAATATATGTAGCCTGCAGTAAAATCCATTAGCGTGCCATGACCCTGTGCTAATTGTTAAACTCTTGCTCTGTGAACAGCTCAGTGGTGAGGTAGATGCACGTGGATGGCAGTGGGGTAAGAATGGCTCCCTCATCATTTCATTTCATTAATATGAAAATATTTAATTACTGATAAAACTTGTTATAATGATGGCTCACTTGCTTGTTGACTGACTTGAGTATGTTGTTAATGTTATTAAAGTTATTAAGTAGGAGGGAGGAAGATGTGATATGGAAAGGGGAAAATCAGTGCATCATCATCTGGTATAACCTTGGCCTCATGACAGGTTGATCCATATGAGAACTCTTTTAATACTTGTTTATTTAAACTATTTGACATACAGTTCATTGGGTTTGGA
The DNA here is from genome assembly GCF_001522545.3 of Parus major. Taxonomy (NCBI): domain Eukaryota; kingdom Metazoa; phylum Chordata; class Aves; order Passeriformes; family Paridae; genus Parus; species Parus major. Next base: position 2,438,309 of record NC_031777.1, on the reverse strand, counting down.
AAAAAAAAAGATGAGGGAAAAACAAGCACAGTCAATGTTTCAGATGAACCATGGGTTTCATGTGACTGTGATTTGAGTGACTCCAGTACAGTGGAAATAAGTGCCCAACTGGATTTGCTAACTGAAGAATCTTTCAAAACCTATGCAAAATGTCAGTGAGAGCTACAGACAAACTTTGCAGAACCTCTTTTCCACCACTCTTTTACAGGAGTAACGTGAATACCTACTTAAAGTAAAAAAAAAATATAATGTGCCTAAAAGTTCAGTGTTTGAACTTAATGGAGAATAATACTGAAGGTTAAGATGACTGCAGTGACAAAAATATTGATGAAGGACAATGTTGATCTCCTAAATGATGGATAGGATACCATGCATTTTGCTTAGAGAAGTATGTGATTATCTTCATGTTCCTAATTGTATCAAAAGTGGTTGTTTACATCTTGTAAATTGATGTTTCTAGTTTAAATCTGCAGGGTATTCTTGATGCTGTTCAGTTGATTGTAGAAACTAATCAGAGGAGAAAGACTCCTGGCAGCATTTACTCTCAGTCTCAGTATGTTTTCATAATTGAGAGCAAGACATTGACCTCTTATAAAAAATCCATGTGAACTCAAGATTCAGCTGGAAAAAAAAATTACAACCAACAAACAAAACAAAAAAACCCCACCAAACACAAACCCTCGCTGTCATAACATGTCAGGTTTAGTCAAAAGGATTTCTAGATTAACTTTTTAAAACCTTTTGCTGCAGGAAGACTTTGTTTTACAGGAGATGCTATTTAGGGTGGTGAATTCTTGTTATGGTGATGGCAAAGCTCTGAATTACTTCAAGACTCAGTAGATCTCTCCTCGAAGTGCTGCTGGTGCTGTCAGCACTGTAAATGCTTGGACATCCACAAGGATAGAGATCAGCCTGATGCTGCTTTACAATCCTGATTGAAACTCTCTGATGTTCCTGGGATGTTTTTGGTCTCTCAACTTCCAGGAAACTTTTTGAAACTTCCTTACAGAGCTCCAGCTTCAATGGATATTAAATATCATTTGTCCAATGCAAGCCATCCGTTATCTGTTTCAGCAGCCTTCAGAAAGCAGCATTCAAAGAAAGAAAAATGCTTCCTCCAGTCCTGTGGTTTTCTGCTTTACTCTCTTCAAACAAGTTAATTTTGTGATGTTCATCCATTTGCCCAAGTTTCTTATCTCTGCAATCCAGGCTTGAGGATTCACTTGCAGTACCTGGTGTTTTGGGATGTGGAGGGGGGGATAGGTTTGAGGGTTTAGAAGTACTGTTATCTCAATTATTGGTTACTTCTGCATTTCTTTCGTTAACCTTTGTTACTACTATAAAACTGCTTAAAGCTATGCATCTTAACAGACTGAATCATGAGAAATTGAGTTTTGTGCTGTCAAAAATGCTGGCATTCTTATGTCATTTGAATTTAGTTGAAGAGGGGGCTGTGGTTTTGTGACAGAGGCTATAAACAAGTCAAATGATTCCATTCTTTGGACTTCTGCTACTGTAGCTCGGCTCCTTCAGTCCCAATTTCACCCTGTGCTGATATTTCTCCACCCCTAGAGTGTGTGCACACAGGAGAGAGTACTCCTAGGAGAAAAAATTCCTATTTATACCCCCAGAACACGCTACTCAATTGTAGGAGTGAACTGCATGTTCATGATATATATTTAATAATATAAATATCATTAATTCCAGGGTTCCTTTTCCTCAAATCACTGGTTTGCCATGGCTTTTAGGCAAGCTGATTATGAACTGGGTGTGGTAGAAAGGATGCTGATCTCTCCAGGGTGCCACCAGATTCATATGGGGCAGCAAATGGTGAAGTTTTTGTCTTGCAACCACTCTTGCAGCCAAATTGAATTTTTTGGAACTCATGTTATCATTGAGAAGAGGATGTCAGGTCTTTTAAGATGATTTTTCAGATTGGTGTGAAACAATTGAGGTTTCTGTTAGTGTTGTTGGGCACTTTTTTGGCAAAAGCCCTCCAAGGTACTTCTGTTGTATGTTTGCAAACAAATTGAATTCCTTGCTTGTCAAGGTAAGAGGAAGGAGGAAAGTGGAGTGGATGGCAGCCTGAAAGGTTTTGTGTGACATTAAAAAAATTTGGCTTCCATAAAAATGTTATTTGAGGAATGCATAGACTCTTTCCCAGCCCAGAAAAATGTGGGGTTTTTTTCTGTACTCTGCACAACTACAACTGAAGGGACTTTGTTCAAGCTTCAAAAACATGACTTGTATTGGCAACAGAGCCCAGGAATCTCTAACTTTCTTAAAGTTTGGACCATGTGAGAATTCTCTGTGATAAACCAGTAAAACTGTCAATTTTCAACTAGCAATTGGGTCATCTTTCATTGAAAGATGAGTTTAAAGTAACCAAAAACCTCGCTCAAAGAGGAATGTTTGGTAATAGGTCTGGTGCAGGCAGATCCACAGGCTTTTCATCACATGAGAGTTTGGGACTTATTATTTAGTGCAGTTTCAAACACAAAGGAACTTTAAATCTAAATTTGATTCCTACATAGAAATTAGACATCTTTAGAAGCTGGAATATATTCTCACAACAACTTTCATCTTATTTTAGATGAACATCTCCTGAGGTCACTCCTCTTTCTGTTTTGAAGCTCACACTGCCACAACATCATAATTAAATGGGATGCTTTTTCTAACTTTAACATATATTGTTTGATGGGTTTTTTTGAGACATCAGAAACTGGAATAGCTTAAATTAGAATGGTGAGAGAAAAACAGATTGCTCTTCATTGAAAAAATAGAAGGAATGGAGCCAGTATTTATTTCACATTTATAGCTAGTGATTTATTTCAGGTCCATGGCAGTGAGCAATCAGCTGTTTTATCTATCTGTAGTCAAGTTAAGGAAAGCTGCTGACATGATCTCCAGTTAATCTCTGTCTCATCTGAGACTTAAGAGCTGCTGAAATAATGAGAATATATCCTCTCTGTTATAACATTTGAAGTGAAGGGTTTTTAGCATCCATACAATATTGCACAAGGTAGTGAAATCTCATAACTCTGTTTAAACAAAACCCTCTCTGCTTGGTTGATCATTTGGATTGGGTGGGTAATGCAAGATAGCTTGAAATGTATTTCTGTCAAAAAGGATTATTTGAAAATTGGTCTATTCTAACTTACAGTGTCTGAGTAAATCTGGTGTTTGAGGTGTCTTCTGTGGTTATCAGCAAAGCACATCCTTCAGTAACTTCTAGAAAATGAAGAAATAATTGTGCCAAATACTGTTAAAGTAGAAGAAGTTTCTTTGCTTTAGCTATCCTGCTTGGAGAGAAAATTGCTATTCTAGGTGGGAAATACTCATGTTAACTGGAGTGAAAGGGAAGAGGGAAAACCTGTGATGTGGTATGAAGATCTACCCTAAATTTCACCTCTGTTGCCATTTTTGAGATTATTTGATAGCAGTAAAACCCCCGTGTATCTGAAAAGAGACATGAATTTCTCTCTACTCTTTGCACTCCTTTGTTCAGACATCATAAAAACCTTTGGTTTGTTCTGTTGGAGGTTCAGCACTTCATATTTCTCAGGTGCTAAGAGGTAAAGAGCTGAAATCTGTTTTGGAGCCTTGGTGTCTTATTTTTGTATATTGGCTTGGTCACCAGCCCTGCTATCCAATAGCCTTAATCCATCATGGAAACCTCCCTGACTCATGGTTTTCAGCTATGCTGTCTTGTCATGAATGATTATTTCCACTTGCCTTTGGATGTGGTGCCTTGTGCTGCCTTTCATGAACTCGAGTCACTCTGGGTGTCTTATTAGCAAAACCTAGTAATTGGCTAGGCTGATGCTACTGAATTGTTGATGTACTTGAGCTTCAGCTGTTGCTGTCTCAGTAGGGTTTGGGTGGCCTTCATGTGCAGCTGCCACACAATGGAATGTGTGAATTTGAATCTGGCTCATATACCCATTCTTCTCCAGCTTCTAAATACTGATAGATTACTGCATAACTCTTTAAAAAATAAAATAATCATCCCTGTTTTGGGAGTGAGCTGTTTCCTGAGCTCTGGAACTGAGATTTTTTTGTTGTTGTTCTTTTTTTTTTAATTTTCTCCCATTTTTCTCAAGTGGTGATTTTGGTGCCTGAGACCAGTACAAGTTCATACCCAAGTTTTTTCTTTATGAACACCTTTAAGGCAGAAGCATGTCTGAACAGGCTTCCAGGGAGTTTCATTCTCTCCTATCTAGATACTTCCTTGTCTTATTTGAGGAAGGTGCTGGTAAAAGTTTGGGGCAAGAGGTGAGATAAGTATCACTGGAAGGCAGATGTGCAGAAACTGGGCTGAAATGGTCACACATTCTGGCCCTAAACCCTGTCTCATTTAGACCCTTGAAGAGCTGATTTGTTCAGAATCCACATTACTGCCTTATCTTCATATGTGTCTGCTTTCCTGTTACCTACACCTGCCTAGCTAATTGCTGCACTGATTGATTTCTAACAGCACAGAGAGCTGAAGCAGCTTCATTAGCAAGGAAATGGGCTGTTGAAATTGAGGCTTGCTGAAGGGTTAAGCATTGGTACATGGTCACCCACTATAGATTCCTACATTTCCCTAAGGAGGTGTCACTGGTGGGTTGTAACTTAGTGACAATCAACAATAGGTTGTTGTTGAATAGATTAATGATGTCCAAAATAGCTTTGACTTTGTCAAATAGAGACCTCATTTGGAGAAATCTGCCCAGTGAGGATTTTTTCAGGAAGATCCTGTGTTAATTTTTTACATAGCAGATGATTCTGTAACATGTTTTTGCAAGCATTTCTTTCTCAGATCTAACACAAGTAGCATAATAAACAACTTTAAGTTTGATGAAGTGGAGCTTGGATTATTTAAAGTTGATTTTCCTATAGTACTTAACAGGAGGTCTCTGAAGTAGAGAATCAAGACATTTTGTGGGAGGCCTGTTAGGGTCATCTGAAATTTTCCATCTCCCCCATTTATTTCCTCTTCAGGATTTTCTTTATTTTTTCTTGTCCTGACCTTACAAATGCTCTCACAGAATACAAGTACCTGTGTTTTACAAGGGGAATTCTTTCTTTAAAGAGCTGACATAGATGAGTGAGCCTCACCCAGATTTGTCTCATGCTTACATGTGCTTTCCTGATGGGTCGCTGGAGCCTGACCTCACTTATGCTGGCCACTCGTGCCTTTAAAAACACTAAACAGAGGAATCTGAGGCAGCAGCACATTCTCCAGGGAACTGGTGTGACTTCGAGGATGTAATAGGATTTGGGTACAAGGTTGTGGCTTTCTTTAAGAACCACATCTAGGCATAAAATAGTACTAGCAGTCAGGATTTAAAGACAATTCACTCAGGAGAAGAGTAAAGAACAAATAACTTGTAGAGACTTTGCTTAAGCAGATTAGTCAAACATTCTGTAGACATTTCCCCCCTTTTTGAGCACTGGCTGTTAATTCTGCCGTGACTCCTTTATGCAATAGCTCCCCAGGCCAGACCTGTATCTGATGCAAGTTTTGAATCTGCCTCAGATGATGATGAGAAAACATTCCCACTTACTCAGATACGGATTTTCAAGGTAATGGCCCTGACCCACACAGTGAAAAATCAGTGAATGCAACATTCACTAAAGCAACAAAGTGAGGTTCATACGTTGGGCATCCATGATGGAAACTCAGAATTTTTTTATTAAACAGTGGTTTTGCGTATAGTACAGCACAATGTAGAATTATTAGTGTGACAGTGCAGCATATTAAGAAAACTTAAAGCTTTTTCCCCCAATTTTGCTGAGGTTTCTAACACAGCATTTCTGAGCTGATGGGGTAAGACCAGATGCTGTCAGAAAGTTGCTGGTGTGGAGCAGCCTCCCCTGGCTTAGTGAAGTGTTTTGTTCTTAATTCCTGAGTGCATCTGGTTAGTGCTGCAAAACTCTATATGGTATTTTAGTAATTGTTACCCCTTAGAAGCTGGTGACCTTCTAGTCTCTTCTATATCTTGTATATCAAGATACACACACACACACACTTCTGTTTTTTTCCTAAGATCCTCTAGGATGCAGGTTATTATCAATAATAATAAATGCAATATTCCAACCAAGAGCTGTTTGTTGGTCAGTGTTTAAATGTCTTGTCATGATTTTCTCCTTATAATGTTAGAGGATTTTTCTTAAATACTTGTGAAATAAAAGTAGAAAGGAAGGTAATTTTCCTTTTGCTTATGATGATGTAGTGTGAGCTGAGCTAATTTAGAAATCTGTGTCCATCTTTCTGAGCAGCAGTTGGTAAAATTCCAAGGCTGAGTGAGTGAATAGAGAGCAGAGATCACTGCTGGTGTATTTATTGCAAAGTTGTTCCCCTGGACAGATGTGGTCTTTAACTTCTGAATATCTCTGGCCCTGTAATGTCATCTTGTCTCTGGCGCCAGCTTCAAACTGTAACTGCCCAGTTTGTCCACCTAAGCCTCCCACCTAGTAATTTGGCTTCTCTTAATTGATGGAACAGAGTAAAAGTTCTCTATATTTGACTCCTTTTTACTTTAATTATAGTAAATTTTGTCAGAAATAAAATACCACCGTGCTTTCTATGCTACAAAGCTCATCACAAGGAGCTTTGTGTTCTCCCATGGATGGAAGTTGTTCTCCCTATCAGCTGTGAGGCTAAAGGGAAACTGCACCTATGTTAATGCTGGAACCAGGAACCAAGGTGCTGCCTTGAGACTTGGCAGCACAATATGTTTCTCAGCCACAAAAACCTGCATACAGCAAGTGTGAAAGCTGTTTGTTAGTGTGATTTGGTTATGAACCACAATCACCTGGAGCCCAGATCTGTGTACTCTAACCAAGCAGTTCTTCGAGTTTACCTGCTCTGTATTTTATCTTCTTTGTGTCTTGAGCCCTTGGTGTTTATGACACAGGAATTTCTTTAGGGCATCCCTAACCATCTGGTGTTGTAGAGGCACTGTGGATATAGGTAAAAACATTTGTGGAAGTGTAAAAAAATACATTGGTAAAGGATGGGAGTTGCTGCCTTAATTTCTGTTGTTTAAGGTTTTCTTTGCTCACAGCTACAATGAGTTAATTGCTCTACTTGTGCTTTTCGTGGTCGATTCAGTAATTAATGCCACTTGCAGCTTTGTTTTGGGGTGTTTTTTTATCATCTTTGTGTCTTTGGTCTCCAGAAGTGCTGGCACAGCCAGCCAGGGAGGCACTGCTTCTCCAGAATACCATTACCCTGAGTTACTCTTTCATGTAGTAACTGGAGGGATAATATTCCCAAGTTCCACACACAAAAATAGGAGCATGTAGCAGGTATAAGCATGCCATTTATGATCCACTAAATGTGAAGAGCTCCAGGCAGGCTGTTTGTCTTGTAGCCCTCAGCTTTGATACAGCTATTACAGAGACTGGCTTTGGCTAGTTGTGTAATTTTGTAATGCTGTTGTGGCTGCCTGGCTCACCTCCATAACCAAAATGAAGGTAAATTGCAGCATTCAGCACAGAAATGGATCAGAAGTTAACAATGCTTGTGTTTATAATGCAGTTGGAAATTGATATTTGAGATGTCCTGGTAATGGTGTGTCTTATTGTTCTAGCTTGTTGGTGCCTATCTTGTGATCTTAGGATTCAGGAATACCTGAGTCAGTCTTTGGTACTGTGCTGGAAGAAAAGTGAGGCAGGAGGATTTGAAAATTGAAAATATTTAGTCATTGGGTCTTAGGAAGAAATTCTTCCTAAGAGGGTGGTGAGGGCCTGGCACAGGTTGCCCAGAGAAGCTGTGGCTGCCCCATCCCTGGAAGTGTCCAAGGCCAAGTTGGATGGGGCTTGCAAGAGCACCCTGGTCTAGTGGAAGGTGTCCTCACCTATGGAACAAGATGACCTTTAAGATCCCTTCCAATCCAAACCATTCTTGGATTCTGTGATTAACTTCTGGACTGGAGATGGGTTGTGGCTGTAGTGGGAATGCTGTTGGTTCTTTGCACATTGTTGGAGTGGTCCTTGGAGAGACAGGAGTTTTAAAACATTTAAAACATTTTTATAATTTTTATAATTTTTGTCCTCTGTGGTGAGTTGGGAATAGTTGTGTCCTTGAAGCACGTCTTGACTCTTTATGGCTGTGGAAAAGGTTTCCCTAAAAGCTTTTAGATCTTTACTTTAGCAACAAGAGGATATAGTTGCTGAAAGGAACTCCCTAAGTTTGAATTTATTTAATCTGTGAGACTGGAGGGATGGAGATGAAATGTCCAAGGGATTTGTGTGTAATGAGGCCTTGGTAGCAGATTTTGCTGTCTTTCAGCTCTCCTTTGTGGACAGATAAGGGGCACAGCTTTTAGATATGGATGGAAAAGCCATGTCTCACTTCTTGTTCTATTTCCCCATGACTCGAATTGAGTGCTACTCAGCCTTGAGTCACTGGGCCTTATTCATGGTGGAATTTACTGAGTTACTCACATCATCTCAGTGTCTGTGGGCTACATGAAGCCATGTGTGGTGTGAGGAATGGAAGGACGTAGGTGTAGGGAGACCCTTCAGAGTGTGCTGTGTTTCAAAACTCTGTTTATTGTTCCAACATAACAGCAGGCCCAGTTCCCTTTACAGATTGTGCCTCACACCCAGGTTTGATGGGTGGGCAGTGAGGAGGTGACTTGAAGGATTTTTAAGTGATTGTGTCAGGGCTGAGATACCGATATCTTGACATAAAAATACTTTTTACTCTCAAAACTGGGGAGGAAAGGTCAGGGGGATATCCAGAAACAATGTAAGACGGTGACCTTTGGAGGCAGACCTTCACCTTTATTTCTTCATAAATATCTTTTACTAAAGTGTAAGGTGAAGGGGCTCAGATGTAGCTCACATTACCAAGTTCCTGAGCTCTTCCACAGGGCATGGAAGAGGGTCCTCAAAATTTCCTAGTCTTTTTTCCTTTGAAATCACCTTTGGGTGTAGCTTGATGGATGTCCATCATTAAAATATGTCCCCAGAAGCCCAGGATGGAGTGATGTTGGAGATGGGATCTAACACAGATACTGTCTGATTTATCCTGAGAAAAGTGTGTGTTTTCCCACTTGCTTTAGGACTTTCTAAATTTAGATAAGAGCTTCTTTCAGCTTCTCTTACCTCTGCTCTGGCTGATGTAATTCAAGCCAGAAATGAGTATCCACACTTCTGTCCAGAACTTCAGGCTTTGCTTGTTCAAGATGCATCAGATCTTCTGTGTATCATCGGTGCACGTGGGCAGTAAAACAAGTGGTGAGTTCAGCGTTTGTGGGAAGCATCCTACACGTTTGGCTGCAACTCCTGGACAAATAAATCTTCACTCTGCTTGGACAGGTTTTGTGGGGTGGAGGGGAGAATGCTCTGGGAAACATGTTATGTCTGCTGTGGAGAGTTCCTGAAACATCCTACTGGTGATTGATGGCCTTTGGAACAACTTCTTTTCTGGCAGCCTGAACTCGACACAAGGAATCTTTAGTTCAAACTGTCAGCTCTCCTCTGGACCTCTTTTCCTCTTGGAAAAGTGAAGTTCTCAGAAAAATGTGTTACATGTAATTTTAAATACATCCATGGCCAGGATATCCCATCACTGTTGATACAGCAGTTACCCAAACCTCATGTAGAAGCAGATGTGAAATCAATACCTACATGATGCCTCCAAGTCAAGTGCAAACAAAGCTTATTTCTGGATCACATTCTTTTAGCTCCAGAATACCGGAAGGGTCTGGGAATGGGGAATTCCCAACAGACTGAGTAACTTTCATTGGGAAAAGAAACAGAGGAAATACCTTAAGAAACCAGTCTCCCCAATGCTAGCAAGCATCACCATTAATTATTATTTCAGGGTGATCATGTTTTCCAAATATTTGTCAAAAAAAAAACCAGGGATGGGAGAATGGGAGAGATTTTGTGGAATTCAGGAATAGGGAAATGACTTTCTAAGGACTATTGGAAAACACTGAAAGAACATATCCTTCTGTTTGGCTGTGTTCCTAGAAAATGCAGGCTTTGTTGGTGAAGACATAGCAGGGATGACCTTAGCAGTGGGTTTAAATATGTTTAAAGATTTAACCCATTGCATTCTTTGGAAGAAAGTGTGTGTTCATGTCTGTATGGATGTGATCTATGTCCTTGGTGTATAAACCTTCTGATACTGTCAGAGGGCAGAAGGGTAGCCAAGGACAAACCCAAATAACAGGAAAACTTGGATTTCTCAGAAAACAGTCCCTTTCTTTCAGTAAAACTCAAAGGTAGCTGGCATGAGCTTTGAATTTGAGACCCTTGCACTTGGATTCCTCTGTGTTTTGTGGGTGCACTCGCTGGGAGCTGGCTGAAAGGTTCAGAAGAGCTGGAGTAGGAGGTGTTTAAAAGAAATAAAATGGATCTGATATTGTTGTTGCTTCCCTGTCACTTCATAGTTTTAATGTGTTTTGGCTTGGAAGATAGGAACTCTGAATGTTTTATTTTTTTGAAACTTTCTCCCAGCTGGGAGGTAGGAATCACATTTGATGGCTGCTCAGGGCCACAGAGATCCATCCCTTTTTGTTTTATTACTGGTTGTAGAAGAGAGTTACTGCATCTAACTGCTCCAGCAACCGAAAGCAATTAATGCTGTAAAGTGAAGAGACTTCAACTCTGACTTCAGATGTTGTAAAATTTTGTAGCTGATAACCCAAGAGAGAGGGAATGAGGGAAATGAGTTCTGTTGTGTTACAGACTGGATGTGAATCCCGTGTCACTGAGAGGGGAAGGACATCTGAGGGCAGGAGCACCTCTGCTCTTGGGGACAGGCTGGGAGAGCTGGGCATCTTCAGCTGGAGAAGAGAAGGCTCTGGGGAGACCTCAGAGCCCTTTCCAGTGCCTAAATGGGCTCCAGGAATGCTGGAGAGGGACTTTGGACATAGTTGCTAAAAGAAACTCCCCAAGTTTGAGTTTGGAAAACAGCTTGAAATGGCTTCAGACTGACCCACGACAGGCTTAGATTGGATATTGAGAAGAAATTCTTCCCTGTGATGGTGCTCACGCCCTGGCACAGGTGTCCCTGCCCACAGTCTTTAGGGTCCCTTCCGACCCAAACCATTCTAGAATTCTTTGGTTCTGTGACTCTCATCATTCCAAGAACAGTCATGGTACTGGAGATAATTTTATTAAAGGAATTAGGCAGAGGTGTGAGTAGTCTTGTCCTTTGCAGCCACAAATGCCTTTTAGAGAGTCTTTCCACATGAATACTTTCAGGAGAACAATCTGCTAGGACAGCAGTCTTGTAAGAATTGACATAGGAGCAAAAATCTCTTTTCCATTAAGAAGTGTGCTAAGTGTTTGAACTTCCTGTTTTCCAGCAAAGTATTGACTTAGTGTCTTGGCTTTCTCCCTTCAGTTTTGTTTTTGTAAGCAAAATGTGAAAGTATTCACTGCACTCTTCTTGTTATCAATCCTTAAGAAAGAGGAGGTAGGGAATCTTTTCATGGCAGCTGGATTCCAGGCACAGGTAGATGGTGAGGATGACGTTTGTGTGGGCTGAAATTGGAGTTTATTTTTCTTTTTGATGTGTCTTTTGTTATAGATCTGCTCTCATCTCCTTGGAAACTGAGGAAATGGAACAGCAGTCACAGAAGTAACAGAGAGGAGCCGGTTTTAGGAAAAGGAAAAGCTTATTAGGGACTGGGAGAGTTACCTGACTGTATAGGTAGTAAACACCTGAAAAAGAATGTACTTGCTTTATACTAACCATGCATTAAATGTAGCAGTTGCTACTGCATTTTTTTTATCTTTGAAATTATTGTGGTTTTTTACACAGACTCACACACACATATATATAATTTTATTTTTTCCCCTATTCCTTGAGCTTTACAGTGAGCTGACTTCAGACTTCTGCGATGCCTCCCACCCCTGAGCCTGCCTTTGTCCTTGAATTCTCCTTGCTGAGTGCACCAGCAACACTTTATGGAAAGATCCAGGCTTTTTGCACTTGAGAAAAGAGATGTGCTCAGTGGAATCACTTAATATTGTGCTGGGCTGGTTACTTGAATACATATTTTCTTTAATACTTCTGAATGTTGTACGTTTTATATGCCAGACTCAACTGTTTCAGAAAAGACAAGAATTCCACTTGGAAGTGTAATGGCAGATTTGGGAGGATGCTACGGCTTTGCAATGCTCAAAGTGCTTTGTATTAATGCCTAAGTGCTTTGTGCTGAACATTCAAGGTGTGTGTATGGGGAGTCTGTGAATAATTAACAAAATCTGCGTGCTTCATTTTCTTTTGATTGACTGAACAGGAGGACTCAAAGTGGGTTCAGCATTCTGTCTTCTTGCTCTGTGTTATCACTTTGATTATTAATCTTGCTGAGCTGAATTTTATGCAAGTCGTCTCTCACATCCCCGTGAAGGAACAAAATGTTGCTATAATAGTTACCCAACTGTGGAAATTAAGATCAAGAAACTATAGCAACTTTCTTGCATATTATTTTCACAGTTTTGGCTGATGTTTTATCGAGGACAGTACACTCAAATGATTGATTGAGACCCCTAGAGACTCATAACATGACAAGAATGGGTACCAAATAAGTCCTTCCTGGTTTCACCTACAGCAGGTCTTATTTTCTCCTTTGTCTGCCAACATTTTGTGTTGAATGTCTATGTCCTTCTTCTTGGGCACTGTGTTGCATGTAGGGGTGCAGTGAAATTTGTAAATGCAGCATGGTGGGTGAATGTGTGTGTAAATACACCTGGACTTTGTGTAGGGGCTGGCCTTGATCCACAATCCTTTACTTTGTACATGAGAGAGAGACACAGATTGAGGGGTTGGAAATAAATGTAAAAGCAAGGCTGCTGGAAAAATGTGGTGTTTTTTTATCAGCTGTGTGTAGTTCTGGTGTTGCTCTTCTTCCCCACCTGCATATCACACTTCAAGAGTTTTGGACAAAGCTGGGAAAGGTGCAAAGGAGGACAGTGAGGATGAATGAAGAATGGCTTTGGTGTGGCTGTGTTCATTAGCACTGTTCAGCCTTGAATAAGAGAACTGAGAGAGGTCTGTGTGATTAAAAACATGAGAGGTTTGCTCTTTCTTCTTTTTTAGCAACAAGAACTAGGGGACATCAAATGTAAGGAGCAGCTGCCAGATGCAGAGCAAAAAAGGAGTAACTAATTCTGTTGCAGGTGTAGAGGATGTTAGGAGAAGTCTGTGAGATCAAAAAAGGATTCAGCAAATTTTATTGGACACAGATATATTTAAGCTCTGAAAGCAAACTCTGGAAGGCCCTTGACCATAAATAGCTACTTCTGGAGAGGTTCTTTAGAGGAAGCTTCATTTATACAGTTTATTTGTCATTGCATCTTTCTCAAGTCAAAGCATAAAGGTTGTAAAAAGTCTTTATTAATTATTGTGAGATGACTTGCAGCAATTTTTGACCATTTAGTCTGATGTTTTGGTTACTTCATTAGTGCTCCTGTTGCTGTATGAGAGCATATAGGAGCTGTAAAATTTTCTTGTTACTAGAGTGTCCTGGCAATGCAAACCTCTGAAGGTGTCCCTTTTTGCACATTTTAATTTATGTGCAGTCTTCCTTTCACATCTCAAAAAGGGGTTTAACTGCATCTGTTTGTATAAAACAGGAAAAATAATTGTGTAGGCAGATGTCTGGAAGGCATTAATGAAAAGGGTGGGACTGTTACACCCCTTCTGCTTGCTTTAAATTAAAGAGGGATATGGTGGGGCAGATGTCAGTCCCTGTGTCTGGGAATGGTGCATTAATTTTACTTTGTCTTTTGGCAAAGCAGCCAAGTGCTATAAAGGCATGGGATCTATCTGCAGGCATGGTGAGCTTCACTCTGGGATGGTTTGTGGCTTGCATGTAGTGTGTTTTCTGCAATCAGAAAGAAGGAATGACATCTTTAAAAAAGTGTGTTAAATACTGTAAAAACTGTCACTTGACATAGCAAGCTTTCCTGCCTATGAACATAGGAAATTTGGCAGTCATTTTGAGCCATTTCTTCAGATAAACCCCAGTATTTTAGGAGTTGTTTAATAAGTGCTGTTGGAAGTGCTTTATTTCTGGAGAATTATCATATTATTATACAACATCTGATAATGAGACATTGTCCATCACTTGATGTAGCACTGTTATCCCCATGGGCTCTACATTTCCTTCCCAACCCCAAAGCAGATCTCACTAGCCAGTTGTTCTTCATGGTGAGATGCTGAACATCCAAGGGCTGCTGATTGTCTTTGTCTGCTCTTTTGATGATACAAAATCTCTCTCTTAATGTGTTGGGCATAACGTAGGTGAGATGGGATGCCTGGCTTTAAATATTCAAGTTTGTCCTGAACAGCCTGATGATTGTTTTAATGCTGTAAGCCTGAATACTGCTGGCTTGTCTAATCAGCCACTTGTTCAGAGGCTGCCTGCAATCAGGGGAGTGCTGCTGGCTTTGGGGAGAGCCTGTTTTGATGCTGCCTGATAGAAATGAAGTAGTTGTAATTCAGCAGTGCTGGCACAGAGATTAATGCGTGCTCACGTCCCCTGCCTGGCCCTTGGCAGCTGTTTGTCAGGTGGGAAGCTGTGCTCCATGAGGATGCTCCCCAGGGTTGCAGTGCACCTGCGTGTCCGTGGGGATTGGGATGTTGTCTTACTGTTTAAAAGCTCATTAAAGTTGCATCTCCCATTCCTAGTTCCCCCCTTGCCCCCTCTGGCTAGCTGTCCAGGCTTTTGTGAGCAAACTAGAATTGATCATAGCAATTAGCTAAGCCCAGGGGACATTTTGAAATGTTAATGTATATGGTTTTTTCCTCTCTGTTAGATAGCTCTTTGCTGCTGCCAATGATTTGTGCTTTCTCCCTTTGATGCATTTGCTCTTCTTCCCTTTAAGAGTTCTCTGTAGATTGATATTTAGGTAACGTGGTACCCTCAAGATGTTTGTTTAGCCTTAAATTTCCAACTCGGTATTAAACTGGTGATATTTCCAGCAGCTGTTAAAATTCTGCTTGTGTTTTTCCCCTTGAATTGTATGATATTGCACAAAAGATGCAGGGCAAGTAGCATTTAATTCATCTAAAAGATGAATGGCACAAGCAAAGACTTCATATACTCAGAAATAACCCAAGATCCAAGCTGCTATAGGCTTTTAGAGGAGCTGGGGTGTTGGAGCTGTTTCTTGGTTGTCACTTCTTACCTTGAAACAAATCCAGTGAAAAAGAAAAATGTGTAAATATTTGGTTAAGAGGTGATGGGGGAACTACTGTCTGAACCTTAAAGCTATGACTGTTATGTATATCCTAACAAGCATCTAGCTTGCCTCTTCTTGGAAAATATTTGTCTTTTTCCTACAGAAGCAGCATGCAGTGTCCTTTTCTGACTGATTTCCTCCTTTTTTGGCCCGAGTTCAGCATTAGCTTCGGTTCTGAAGAAGTGGAAACTCAACAGAAAGTTGTGGCTTGCCAATTGAGAATCTCAACTGATGTGGTGGTTTTGTAGTATTGACTCCATGTGACAGTTCTAATCAAAATAAACACAGCCCACCCTGGGAACTGGATGCTTGCCTTGGAAAATAGGATTTAAGAAATCAAAGCTTTAGTATTTTAGTCTTTAGGATGTAATTGTAAACACTTAAACAGCAACGTTGTTATGTATTCAAACAGTTTCCTCTCCTTAGTATCACAAATAAGCCCGTCTTCTTTTAGGCTAATCTGAATTTTTCCTCTAGTATTATTAGTTATTAAAGCTCTTATCCGTTTTTTGGGCTGGTAGAAGTCCCTACATGCTGCATATTTAAGAATGTGGGAACATTTTGTACCAACACCCTTCTTAAACTATTTTTGTTTGTTTTAGAAAAATGCCAGACCAGCTTGGTATATTTCCCAGTTCACACCATTACAATGCTCTGTTAGGTTGCTCAATTATTATATATGGTTGTGGTGTGACTTTGTGGACATTCAGGGTTTAACAGTTTCTACCTTGATAACTAGACCCAGCTTTACATTCTATATTTTTATAACAAAATGTGAAGTAAGGTGTTTCTGCTCACTCTCAGCATAGAATTAATTCTGGAACAACCTCTGTACCCAGTCATTTGATGCTCTTTTTTTTTGGGCTGCATCTTTTTGATGTGAGAGCAGGTATTTTAACTGGTGAACTTGTCTTTTATCACTCAGGCGATGGCTTAGGTAGGTGGCTTGTGTAACTGAAATTTTCAAGGCTCTCCCAGACTTATATTCTCTTCTCAGGGAGAATTCTTGGGTGCCAGCACTAATTTGGAGCTTAACAGGTTGCCCAGAGGAGCTGTGGCTGCTCCATCCCTGGAAGTGTCCAAGACCTGACTGGATGGGGCTTGGAGCACCCTGGGATAGTGGAAAGGGGTTGGAACAAGATGATCTTTAGGGTCTCTCCCAACCTAAACCACTCTGATTCTATGATTAAAAGAGCAGCAATGCTTAGTAAAACCATTGCAGTTGGAGTCAAAGGCCAAACCAATGGCAGGTGAGGAGGTGGTGGGGAGCTTTACATTCCTAGGAGGACCTAGGAGCCCTTATCTTGGTTCTTGTATCTAAGTGGGGATTTATTTTTTTTCTTGTTTTGCCCTTCCCCTTCCCTCCATATTAATTCTAATTCTTTATTCTATTTTGACTCCAAGCTGGGGTCATCCTGCGGTTCAAACACACACACTGAATTTGGTGTTTGTGTTTGGGGTGCAGTCTTTGACATGAATATCACTTCCTGTCTTGTCAACAGCATTAGGACTATAAAAAGTACTCTGGAAACCTCAGAAGTATCCTCCATAAATACATTTAATTAAACCCATAGTTTCCAGTATGCCTCAAACACATATATTCTTCCAACTCATGACACAGTGATAAGATGACAGCTTTAAAATGTGCTGCTTTGGCTAAGCCCTTTCCTTCCCATCTTCCTTTGTGGTTTTTAGGGGCTATTGATGTTACAGCCTTCATATGGCACATGAATTCTTTGGCAGGGTTTCCTCTGCTTGCAGTCCAGACCTTTACTGCTGCTCTTCTCACACATTAAAATGTTGGGGGGTTTCTATTCCATTTTTGTAGCCTTGTTGTGCCTTGTTAACCACAAGGGATAAATAGTTCTTGCTTTAGGAATTTGCAAGAAATGCAAATCTTGCATTTCTACTTGCCTAGTCATGGGTTTTTTTTTCCTCCTTCAGGGATCTATGGAGATGTCTTCACCATGAGGGAAGCCCTCAACTCAACTCTGCTTCTTTCCTTCTACCTCACCTTTCTGTAAAGGGGATGCATTTTTTTTCCCATAAAAAGTAAAAACCTCATGGGTTGAAGATGTAAAAATTAACTCCAGAAATGCCTTGGTTTTCCATGTAGAAATGTGGAGCATTTTTTTCCGTGGTAGGTGCAGATGGAGGTCACATGGTGGCCAGGAGATGAAAGTGCCTGTCTTGTGTTACATATTTAATTGTCAGTCTGCTCTTTGGGTGTGATTTTGTAGGCACTGGATGATTTGGGTGCACTTCTTCTGCCCCAAAAGCCTCCTGCCCTCAGGATTGGTGCCTTTTTAGTACCTGCATTCTGGAAATGCCACCAGCAGAGCAGTTCATCATGAGGGGATAACAAATGCATAGAAATGCCCAAACATATTGATTGCTCTGGGGATGGGAAATGTCAAGGAACTTTCAGAAGACTAATCAGGTTTGGGACCAATGAATGTGAAGTTGATTTATAGGTTTTTAATCAAACATGTTGCTACTCAGACTTGCTTTTTCCAGAAGTAAAAGCAAGGTCAGAGACTACATTTCCTGCTTTTCCTGGCTTTCACCACTGACTCTGCAGCTTGGAAAAAAGAGTCTTCATTGCTCTCAATGGTAGTTTGGAGCTGGCAGCAGCTCCGGGGCTATTGCTTGTGCCACCCATGCTGCTGGAACAGTGCTGACACCCAGCTTCAAGCACAGCTTTGGAATCCTGCCAGGTAGGTGGCTTTGGCTACTTCCAAAATGTGGATTCACCTGCTGCTTTCAATTGTAGATAGAAGTGGAGGGGTTTTTTGGAGACACACCTCACCTTTGGGTAACCCCAAGCTAAAGGGTGAGAGAGATATTCATACTTTCTGTCCATGAGACTTGATCCAGCATTTCAATTCATAAAAATCAGATTATTCCTTGTCACCCTCATTTTCTAAAGGAAAAGTAACTTGGAGAAGGGAGTTTTGGATGGAGATGGTATGATGTGCTGAGCTGGATCAGAGCTCTCTCTGCAGCAGTGGGTTCACATTTATCTTAGCATTCACTCTGAACTGTGTGCTGCAGCCCTGGGCAGAGACAGGGCTCTAATTTTGGGGTTTGAGAGATGGACTTAGCCAGGACTGCCACATGTCCTGTCCTAAGAAGCACTATAAATGCTGGCCTAAGGATAATAATGTAATTCGTGATCGTTTCTCTACGTAATTATTTTAAAATATACAGGGGTAGTTTGTTTCTGCAAATCAAAGCAATTAGATTGTGACTGCCTGCACAGCCTTGCAAGGAGGCTGGTGAAGCCTGTCCAGTTCCATATGCACTCATCTCACCACCACATGTGTTATTTCAGTGTCATGGCAGAACTCTTCTATCCTGTACATCTGTGGGTAGTGGGAATTCAGCCTTGCCAGGAGCAGGGGCAAATGCCCTCAGCTCTGACTAACACTGGCTTTTTCTCTTTACAATGTAGATAAACATTCTTCATCATCAGACTGATTATCACTTAAAACCTTCAGCTTAGATTTCTGAGCTACAAGTTTTGATCCTAAATGAATGGATTTTTTCATCCTCTGTAGTATTCCCTTATTTGGGTAAGGCAGTTTTGAAGTCAAGGAAAGGCAATTTAACTTTGAAAACATATTGTTCATGACTAAAGCAATACTACGGATCATTTTCTGGATAAGCAGAATGACATTTGGAAGGTGGTTTCCTGCTTTTCTCCCTGCAGTTTCTACAGGATATAGACAATCTACCATGGAGGGAGGTTGGGGACAAGGAGAAGTATTTGGTTTTCCTTTTTGCTTTAAGTATCTTTGAGACCTCTCCAATGATACCTTTTCTTCTTACTCTGGAGGTCTTTGCTCCAAGATCATGCCCAAAGCAAGCCAAGCTAGATGGGGTAGGTGAGGGCCTCATTTAATAGAGCCTGGATTATCTCCAAGGATGGAGATGCCACCACCTATCTGGACTCTCACTCAGTTCTCGACTGTCATCATGGTGAAAACATCTTCTCTGGCTGAGTTTCCTAAGTTGCACTGTCCATTGCCTCATGTCCTTCTGCTGTGCACCTCCAGGAAGAGTCTGGCTCCATCTTCTCTGTACCCTCTGATTACCAAGCTGCAGTAAGGCTTTGTCATTGATCATCTCAGTGCTGCATAAACCTGCTCTTCTCAGGTTGTCTCAGCTTGGTTATATTGGATATTTTTGTAAGAGATTCAGGTGATCTTAGAAGTCTTTGGGCTTTTCAGCTGCTTTCTTGCTTTTTGGCTTGAAAGGAAACATTCACTGGAAAAGTACCAATTTGTGAAAGACTGCTGGGTCTTCCCTTTCTTGTTCCACATTACAAATCTGAACAGCTTTCCTTTGCAGACATGAGTTGCTTTGTCTTGTTTCATTTCTAAATAAGTCCAACTCAAGAGGAACTCATTGACCTCCCAGAGAGGTGATTTGTATCCAAAATAGTTCAGTATTGCCACTGCACCCAGTCTGTACAATATAAAAATAAAATAAAGCTCTGCTCTAAGAGGAAGATGTTCTTTGTACAGTCAGACAGGTTTTTAAAGATTTGCAATTTTTCTTTTAGACTTGTATATTTTGAATGTATATTAATGTGTCCTTCAGAAGTAGAGTCACATAACTAAAGGTGCTGAACACCCAAAATATCTTCTCTATTTTCTCCTGGCAGATGCAGCATGCTCATTTATTTATTTCTTAGGGACTTCTCCCATTCAGGCTATTTAGCCTTTCAAATAGTTGGGCTGAAATAACACAGGCAGATGCTGGACTGCAAGGAGTAGGACTGGGGCAAAGACCTGGGGCACAGAGGCAGGAAGGTCAAAAAGGTGGTTTTAACATCTTCTTTGTAGTGGTTATATTCTCAGAACTAGCCCAGAGCTCCTTGCGAGTTCTGTTGTTAATTATATTTGCCTAGACTTTTTATAACACAAGTTTATTTGCAAACAAGGTGTGGGAATTCTAATATTTGCTCATGGTATGTTTAAGAGCTGAGAGTGCTTAATCTTTTTTTTTTTTCTTTTTAATTTTGAAGCTTGATCTTAATTTCTTTGAGCGCCTCACCTTGAATTATATTGTTTCAAGAAAACAAAAACAACCTTCCAGGGCAAATCTTGTTAAATTTCATAACTGAATCAATTGGATGCCGTTATTTCATAATTTTTCCATTTATAGCACTGCCAGGGAAAAGACCTGCTCTAGCATAAATTCCATCCTAAACAAGCTTTTCTGTCCCTGTGTCCATTTTTCTCCATTGCTTAATATTCAAGAAACTGCTGTTGCTTCCTAGGGGGTCCTGGTTTTGCTTCAGACTGCCTTGCAGCATGCTTTGTTCTTGTTGCAAAAGCATTATAATTGGTTAATCCTGCCCTTACACTCCTGTAGTCTAATGTCTTGTTGGTTTTTTTTTTACTGTTTAATGTGCTTAGTAATGTCAACTTAGCCTTGAACCTATTAAAAATTGTGTTTCTTTGTTTTTAACCTTTTCTCCCCTCACTGTGATGTCATTATGTGCTCAGTATCCACGATGCTGTTTCACAGTCCTGTTACCTCTCATCTCTTCCTCTGAGAATTGGTCTAAAGCATTTTCAGAGTTTTTAATTAAAAATAATTAAAAAAAAGTCTATGTGCATATCTGTCTGTCTTTAGGGATTTATTCTAAGTGGTCTTTTACTCCTCATAAGTTTTCTTGATTGGGATGCCAAAAGGATACAGAAGGGTATCAAGAAGATTATTCGGCTTATTTTGAAATAAAACCATTTAACTGAAGAAATGCCTGTTTCCTTTGGGACCATTGCTCTGGCATCTGTGATTTAGGGGAACAAGTGTCAAAGATAGAGACAACTGGCTTAAACACTTATCTAGGAACAGGGATAACATGACTGTTTCAGAGTTTATGTTTTCTGGCAGGAAAAAGTCTGCTCGTACTTGCTGTAGATAAACCAGGCTTTTAATATATATCTATATTCCTATATCTGTAGACTTGGTTTGTCAGTTTGGATGGCTGAACTAAATTGCAGTAACATGATCAGGATGTCACAGGGGATTTTCACCTTTCCAGCCCTTTTCCAATCCTCATTTTTTCTCCTGTTGCAGCTTTGTTTCCAGCTCGTGGTGGAAGCGAACAGCTTCTCTTCCAGCTTTCTGCAGGCAGCTTGAAATCTGAAATGCAAAGTGAAAAGGAGTCTCTGGAGTTAGTACAGAATGTTGCTTCTTTTCTCATCCCTGTAGGTTTAAATTTCTGCCATGAAGTGTTTTGCAGAATAAACAAGTAGTACTGGCTTCATCTGCTGTCGTTGGTTTTGTAAAGCTTTGTTGGAGCGATTCTTTGAAGAAAGAACAATTCTGCAATTAGTAGGATTTTGCTTGGTGTTAAAGGTTGAAAATCTTGCTGGCAAGGAAACTGGGCCTGTGCCAGAACATGCTTTTAAATATCTGTATTCTGATCCCGTTTCTAAAGGCAATAGTAAGGAAGCCCAACCCCTTTACTTGGCTGCTGGGGAGAAAACGCCGTGCTGGAAGGAATCCATCTTATCAGCTTGTGCCCTTTTCCTTTGAAGAGGAGCTCTTTGTCCTTTGCCTTTCTGAGAGCCTCCTACCAGCAGAGTGAGGTTTCTTGGCTATTGTGTCCCTCCCTGAGCTGCCTCGTTAGTGCTGGGCTGAGGTGGCCTTTCCCCAGGGGTGAGATGTCACCTGTAGCTCTCTCCTGGCACAGGAGAGCGTTCCCTGCTCCTGCCTGCTCTCCATCCCCCCCTGCCCAGTGTCCAGAGCCTCCTCATCCACAGGGATGGGACATCTTTGCCATCATCACCAGCATAGAAACCACATCCCTGAATTCCTTTTGTCAGCCCTGACTCTCACCAGTGATCTGGTGTGTGCGTGACCACCAGGTTGGGGCCCTTGTGACAAGAAGGATATTGAGGGATTGCGTCCAGAAGAAGGGAATGGAGCTGGGGAAGGGCCTGGAGCACAAGACTGATGAGAAGTGGCTGGAAAGGCTTCAGCCTGGAGAAAATGAGGTTTGGGGGAGATCTTTTTGTTCTCCACAACCACCTGAAGGTTGTAGGTTGATGGGGGAAGGCCTTTTCTCCCAGGTAATAAGTGACAGGATGAGAGGAAACTACCTCAAGCAGATGTTTTGTTTGGATATTAGGAAAAAAACCACTGGAATGGTTGTCAAGTATTGGAAGAGACTGCACAGGGAAGTGAAGAATCACCAACTCTGGAGGGATATAAAAGATACATAGGTGTGGTACTTGGGGACATGGTTTAGTAGTGGCCTTGGCACTGCTGGGTAAACAACTGTGATTTTTTTAGGGCTTTTCCAACCTAAACAATTCTATGATTCCACGATAGATAAAGAGCTGCGTGAATTCACAGCTTCCCCCAGTAGATGTTGATGGTGCATGTGAGCATGTCCAGCCATCTCTAGTTCCTCAGAAACAGATGGGCATAAAATGGCATCATGGGACTGGGATTTTATTAGTTATCATTGTTCTTGTGCTTTGGAAAATTAATTTAATTTGCGATAACTAATGAAAAAGTCGTAGGGGAGCCTTTCCTGCGGCGGCTTTGCTGCGACTGTGCCTCTGCCATTTGCTGGGCAGGTTGCTCTTAATATATCCATTAACGTGACTTCTCTTGGATGGAGTGAGCTGCTGTCTGCTCTGTCTGCTGCTGTCACTTCCCGATGTGGAGCATGAACCTGTGAGCCATTATGCTGCTAATAACCAAAAAAGCCTCTTAGAGTGCTTTTTCCTGGTGTGCAGCTACTGTTTCTGCAGGCTTGGAGGATGGAAGGGAGGCATTAGCCAGGTGGATCATGCTTGCAGGAGGTATTTCTCCCTGCTCTGTAGGACAAATGTGGGAATATGTAGTCTGCACGTGTTTATTTTCAAGCACACAGCAGCAGTCCTTGCCATGTTTTAAAATCTGACTCTTGAGTTGCTGTGCATTATGATACTGATGTCTTTCAAAGAAAGCTGCCAGAGAAAACTGATCAAAGCAGAGCAAAGACAAAACACAAGCTCAGAGCATTCGAGTTTACTGACCTCATTACCTTGTCTCCAGCACTTGAAATTAAGCTGTTTAGATGACAAAATTCCATCTTCCTGAAACTGAGAATCGGCTTTGCCAGCACATTGAAATTGTAGTGTCTGCTACCTCTGGCCCTCATTGCATAATTCATAACATCTCTTTTACCTAAGCCTTAATTAAACCTCCAGATAAGCTGGGTTTTAGTGCTATTTACACATTCTGACCAGAAGAGCCTTACTTTCGTGTCAATGTCACCATTTCCCACGGATTTTTGAGCAGGGAGCAAACGGATCAGCTTGTGTCCTTTCATGTCTCTATTTGCCATATGATTTTTTCGTTGTTACCAAGGCAACCCTTCTACCCACCCCCCCCAACAGGCGAGCACTCAATACAATGTAAGTTATTGTCTGGAGCAATTATTAGGCTATTATTAAAGCTCTATTGAGATATGTCAGTATCCCATAGGAATTTTAAACAAGTGGGAGCAGAGACAATAGCGAGCATTGGAGGATTGTGAACGCGTCGTGCTGCTGGTAGCAAGGGGAGTGTGCCTTTAGCCCTCCTAGCAATGTCTCATAAAAACTATGAGCAGTCTCCCCAAAGTGACAGCAGTCAGGATGTGCCAATGTGGATTAAGATGGAAAGGGAAAACAGGGGAAAGTGCTCCAGCAGGGCTCTCAGGCTGCGTGCCGCTCCTTGCGTGGCTGCCGTGCGCGCCGAGCATCTTCGCGTGAGTTCAGTACAGCCCACGGGGACGTACTGGAGCACTGAGTGTATCGTTGTGATGGAGATGATAGTAAAATATCCCCATCCCACGTGGCTGGGAGAGTGTTCTTTGTTAGAAAGTCTTCTGCATTCATGATCCCTGTTTGTGTGCCCTGATTTTAAAAGGGAATTATTCATCATCGGTGGCAGGATGTGTGGGAGCTGGGCAGCGAGCGGGTAAAAGAAGAGAGGAAAGTGGCTCTTGACATGATATGTTTATTTATTTATAGATTACAGCATGGTGTTTCTTTTCCAAAGGAAGGCTTTTCCAGTTTCCCAGCAGTGGGAATTCAGGAGATCCAGGAGCAGAACTTGCCTTGCAGTCTTCTCTTGCCACACATTCCCTGCCGGTGCCGCAGGGGTTGTATTCATGAAGCCACCACTGCTCATGCAGCCATAGGAGCCCAGCCTTTTCCATCCCACCCCGTATCCTGGGACTGCATTTTCTGTCACCTTTGTCTTGCTGATGCAGTCCTTCTGTTGAGCAATAGCAGAACTGACAGGGTTTTATAGCACCGTATCGATTTCTTCCAGGAATTTCCTTCCAAGAAGCCGCAGTGTTGTCATGGGTCAAAGATGTCACCAGACTGATTTGGCGTTTCATTTGTGACAGTTGTCAGAAGAGGCTGTGGCTTGCCCAGAACATCTTTGTCTTGGGCTGTGCAAATGTTAAGAGCAATTGTGAGTGCAGATGGAGAATCCATTAATGAGCTGCATATGCAAAGGAAGAGAAAAAAAAACCCAACAAACCAGGAGAGTTTGCAAGAACCTTTTTTCTGGCTGTTGGAAAGTAGGACTCTTTCTGGTTGTTTAAAAGCTCATTTCTCAGGGAATCTTACTTTTAACTCCTGTAAATAAAAGATCCACCTCCACAACTTCTCCTTCCCACTGTTTGGTAAAGGTCTCCCAAGGTCTCTCTATTTTCCACTCAGCACAGAAGTGGAGTGGGTTTGCCTCATCCCTCTGCACAGCAGCGTGTCACAATAAATATTTGGGGATGTGTTTGTATGTTTGGTGTTCCTCTCAGACCAGGACACAGCACTGTAAAGCTGTGATGCTCAGTCTGATGTAGAACACGTTTCTTGGTTCCCCTTTCTGGTTTTTCTGTGGTTTAGTTCTCACACAGATTTTGTGTCCATGGATAGCAGCAGCGAGGGGTTCCCTGGTAGCAGAGAGATCCAAGTGCATCTGAATCCATCTGCTGCTGGCATCTGGCAGCTGTCTGTCAGGTGAAGCCAGCAGTGAGCTCCTTTTTCCAGTTCCTCCATCATTTCAGTGCCTGCTCTGCTCCTCTGGCTGTTTTCCTGACCTCTGGTGAAATAAGGCATGGCGAGCTCTGTGGTTAACCTGTAGGTTTGTGGGTGGCAGCACAAACTGATGCAAACACTCCCACCACAGCTGCTCAGAGCTCTTTGTGTTTCAGCTCATTAATGCCCAAATTGGTTCATTGTGACTTTGTTTAAGACTTGCTAAAGGAAGTCAGGTTTCATTGCTAATGGCACTGGAATATCTATCAGCATATGTCTTTTGACAGCGTTACCATTTCAGGCTCTGAAAATGATGTAACTATTTTACTATAATAAAATAATTACAATTTTCAGAGAGGAATCTAGGGCAGTAGGCTATGGTTCATAAAAACACTTGCTTTGGCAAACATTTTACCACTCAAAATAAAAAGCAATTATTTAAAATTATAAAATCTCTTTTGCACAATGTTGCAAACCTTATTTTAAGTACTGGCAGCGTTCCTGAATGTGTCTGAGTACACCATCACCTCTATGGAACATAGTTTAATTCTTGTCAGATTTGCCTACTCAAAACTTTGCTGTGAATATTTTAAACATAGGCTGTTGCTGCTGAGTCTTTGCTGCTAGTTGTAGAGGTGGCATGTATTTATACTACATTTGCAGGGAAAGAGTTTATTTTTCACTTTCAGTGCTAATGAGGAGAAGATACCTAGTTTGTGGGTATGCAAAGAACAACTCACAGGTCATTTCTTTAGTATTAAACAACATTCGAATAAGGAATGCTAGGTGGATGTGCTGGTGAGTCTTTAATTGCAAACAGCAGAAGCAAAGCCCCCCAAAAATAAATTTATATTTGCTGTTAGCTGCAGAAATGCTTTCGCATAAAATGTCACTTGCTATAAATTCCCTAAAT
Source organism: Parus major (assembly GCF_001522545.3). Classification (NCBI taxonomy): domain Eukaryota; kingdom Metazoa; phylum Chordata; class Aves; order Passeriformes; family Paridae; genus Parus; species Parus major. The sequence continues at coordinate 2,412,143 of NC_031777.1, read as the reverse complement.
TTGCTCTTTTACAATAAGCACAAATGATACCCATTAGTTCAGCAGCAGCCTCTCGCTCAGCTTGGTCTTTTCAAGCTTGTTCTTAAGAAGCAAGACTGATTTAATGGTCAGTGACTTTTGTATGGAGGCTGCCCATGTGCCATTGTTTCTGTGGGTGTCCTCGTGTCCCCCCAAACAATCCTCTGTAATTGATAGCTCAGCCCTGTGCTCCATGTTCTGGGGCTGCTCCAGGTATCCTGAGAAAGGGAAACCTGATTTTTTTTCCCAATAAATGATTACAGTTCCCTTCAAAAGTATTTAAATTTTATTCTGTAGTGGTTTTCTCACCACCTTTGGTACCTTGTGTGGATGTGTTCTCTTGGTCTCGTGCTATCCAAACCTCCTAGGTTGGGTATATTAACACCAAATGGACCTTTCAGATGTCAGGGTGATTATAGCTCAGCTCAGTCCTGGTTACAAATGTCAAATGTGATTTAGGCTCCCTGTCTGTTTGAAGAATATATTCCATCCTAGAGAGAGGTTTTTTCCCAGACTTGCTTCTGCTGTGTCCAGTGTTGGGTGTGTGTGACAGCCTCCAAACGCTTGTCAGGTAAACTCTGAAGTAGAAAACTCTTTCCCCAGAATGAACTGTGTGTTTATTCTGCTCAAGTCTTACAGAAAACACTCTGTCTCAGCCTCTGGTACAGGCTATTTCCTTTGTGCCAGCAGTTCCTCTTGGAATAGTCTCTAAATTCCTCTAAATTCAGGATGACTTCTTTCCGTGTCTCAGAGTTTAACGCAGACACAACAACAGATCCTTGGTTAAGTTTACATCCCAGTCCCAGGATGCTCCTTTGGTGTTAAATGCAGTTATCCTTCATCCAGCTGAATTTGAGATGACAACAATAGTGGAAGTTTTCACCACTGGAGAGCAAAGATGTGACAAAGCTTTTGGTGGTGCACCTAGCAGTGTGGTTTGGGGCTTCTTTTTTTTTTTTTTGACAAAGAAATGTTGGAATCCTTCTGGCAACCCCATCTTGTATTTCTGCTGAATTCTGACTGTTTTGTCATCTGCATGCTACCTGCCATGTGGCACATTTCATATACTTGTTTGGCAAAGGAAAGGAAAATACATCCATGTTCTGCTTTAAAAATAGTGCCGCCGTCTGTAAGACCACTTGTGTTGTGTGGGGGGATTGCCGTGCTAACACTGTCTCTGGAGGCAGATTGATAGCTACAGAATTGCACTTTCGGGCTCTGTGTGTGTGAATCAAGTGATAAAACAGCCAGGAAACCTGAAAATTAATTCATATGTTCTGTGTAATTCTGCTGTGGGGTGGGAGGGCTTTAATCTTTCGGACTACATTTTTGGTTAAAAATGACCATTATTTCAGAGGAAGGGCAAGAAGCTTCATGAGAAGCTAAGTTGACTCCAGTGGGTCAAAAGAGGTGGCTGAGATGTTGAGCAGGAATAGAGGCTGTGTTTCTAATCCAGGGTAATGGAGACCAAACCAGAAGCAAATAACTCTTGTTGGCAGCAGGACCAAGTGCAGCATCAGCAGCTTCCCCTCCAGAGAGCCACAGAGGGCAGGCACACAAGTAGTATTACTATCATGTGTACATTTGTCTGTCTAGTGGAAACTGGGGTGGTTTGGTGTTGGCAAACACAAAGATTTTTCAGTTTGAGACGTTTCTTTGAGCTTAGTTGTGAGCTGTGTCCTTCAGAAAGCTCTATGGACATTTTGCTTGTGACTCTGGCTTATATTTCCACTTCATTCATTCCATCCCGTCCCTCCTAAGCCATCCCTGTGTTCTTTCATGGCTGTAATGAATTAATGATTTTATGTAAATGTGGTGTTTGATGGACTGAGGAGGTGTGCCTTGGGACTTGTTTAAGCTATCACATAGGAAATGCATCATCTGCTTCATGTTTTCTGCAATTGCACTCAGTTTGATTTTTCCTTTATTGCTTTTTCTTCTTCTCTAATGCCTTTCCCCCTCAAAACAGTTCTTTAAGCACAATTAGACCTTTTGCCTGGATTTAAGGATTTAATTCTATTTTTCCATCCCTGTTCCCCACTCCCTTATTTTCCACCCGAAGTGTGAAGGGAAAAAAAGCAACCACCCCTGCATTACATACCTGATTGCTATTCAGTTCCCAGGGGAGAAGCACTGAGAGCTAAATGCAAGGGCTGGAGGTCTGGGCTCTCTGGTTAGATTCACTGAATGTCACTAATTAGAGCAGAGTAGCCACTTATATATTTATTCATGTTCCAGAACAGTTGGTGAATCAATTGAGTGAATGAACTGGGGCAGTTTCAGTTCTTCTTGTGTTTAATTTGCTGAAGGACAAACCCCCAAACCTTACATGCTTAGCCCCCAAATCTGTTGAGGTTGGTTCTTTGTGCCTTGATGATACAGACCTGTATGGATGTAACAAAACTTCATTTCTATGTGGAAATTCCATTAGAAGTCATTCTTTTAGATGGTGCTTTTTCTACTCCCCTCTCTTCTGCTGTTGAAAAGGAGCTGATTCCAGCCTCTGAAATACTTGCCAAAAATTTTTAAAAAAAAAGTTAATGGTGAGAAGAAAATAATATTACCTTTAAGGCCATCCTCACCATTCTTGATAGATTAATTTGCCTAAAGCTTAAATTAAAATCCTTGCAGGACTTGAAATCAGGACAAACAAGCACAGAACAAACCTTGCAGCGCACGGTGGATTTTTTTTTTTAGACGGTACAGATGGATTTCCCCCGTAAACACCTTGAAGTGTTGCCTTTCACCAAAATCCTGTCTGAATTTAGCTCCTAATTGATAATAGCTCATTTACGTGGTGGGAGCAGGCTGGTGACAGCCTCCTGGTCCCCCCTCGCTGGGAGATTTGCATTCCATCTGCTCGGGCTGTTGATTAGCAGCATGCCGGCTACATGAGCAGTGCTTCTGGATGCTGCGGTCATCTGTTGCGATAAAATTCTTCTGTGAGGACACAGCCACAAAGCTCAAAGCATGGCTAGGGCAGTCAGGATAACCATTTTGGGGCTTGCTGCTCTGGGGAGCTTGGTTGGAACGTTCATCGCTGGCTCCAGGTTTCCCTGAGCTCTCCAAGCTTGGTGGACAAAAGTCCGAGCTCCTCCCTGCAACTGCAGTTTGGAGTGCTCATCTCTCCCATTCCAGTTGGATCACCCATGTTTCAAATAAGGATCAGCCTTTAATTTTGTAGGTTTTGCAAAGAAGAAGGTTTCAAGTCAACCACAGCTTCTTGGTGGGCAGCGTCTTGTTAACTGCTGCCTGGCAAAGTTGCTGTGTCCAGCACTCAGGTTTCTTTGGGGAGATATCCATGGATGATTTGTTCAGCTTTATTGAAAGTCCTGTTGTTCTGTCCATTTGCACAGCTGATACTGCAACTGGGACTTAAATTTACTGTCACAAATAGGGGTAAAATCGAATTAAATGTGGTGGCTCTGTAACACGTCCTTTGAAATGTAAATAAGAAGTGACTTTGGAACTTGGGCCATTGAGTTTTTTACTTTCAGCATACTTTGAGTTTGTGTTTGGATGCAAAACCTTTCTGTTGGCAGTTACTTCTGCAGTTTGTGTATTCCCTTCCCACCAGGTTTTGTTAGGGAAGTAATAGAAATTACTGAATGGTTCCTTTTGCCTTTTTATTTAGCAAGTGCCAGCAGTGCTGTGCATTGAGCCTGGGGGAAATGTGGAGGGGGAAAATCACATGCCTCTCAATCTTTCTTCTCATTTGGGGTATAAAAATCTTTTTCAGAAGGATTCATTCCAGTTCCAATCTGGCAGGGGTGCTCCAAGAGGAGATACCCAGCCCGTGTGGTTTCTGGCTAGGGACTTGTGCTGTGCAAAATGAAAGAGATTAACTTGGAAAACAGACAAACAAACAAGTGCAGTCCTGGTCTCTGCTGCATTTTAATCTTAAACTAAAATTACCCCTGGAACACAGTAGCTCTGTTGAGGAGTTGAAGTGGGCATAGACTTTCAAATCAATCCCTTTGAAAGACTATCTTCTCTCCCCTTGAAGGAAGGACATTTGAACTGGAGCTTGTTCTTTCCATGTGTTTAAATCATAGCAAAATAACATCTGGGGAATGTTGCTTTTGCTTGAATTGGATTTAAACAAACCCTTTAAGTGCAGGGTTGAGAAGAAGGAAAAGCAAGGGATGCCATCTAAGCATGTGTTTAGAAGAAAACAACTCCAAACTTGTGGGGACCTGCACTGGAGAGCTTCTGCTTATCTTGAATTTACCACAGTGTCTCCGGGCATGCTTCAATCCATGTGTTTTAATTAATACAGCAGGGTAGGGCTCAGCTGGGTGGCTGTGCACTGCATGAGCAAGGAGGAATATAACCTTGGGAAGGCTTTGTAGTGTTGTGGAGAGGATCCTACAACATCTGTTGCTGTAATAATGTAAGAATTAAAGCAGAAGAATTACTGCCCTGAGTGGAGAAGCAGCTACCTTCATGTTAATTTGCTGGTGTTTTAGCTAGAATTATATAATTAAATAGGAAAAATATTGGTTTAAATTGTGCAAAATGTTTAGGAAGATGCTGTTGTAAACATTTATGAGAACTAACAATCTGTTCTGTTCCTGAACATGGTCTGACTGTAAGGCCCTCTGGTAAAATCTTGCACAGAGCCACTCTCGAGCCCTGTGTCATTACTCTGAGATACCTCATAAATGTATTTTTCATCATCTGATAAATGCTTGCTTATTATCTTTTTGCCAACTGTTTGTCTTTACTAGCTGGTAAAATAAAAAAGGGAAAATGAATTTGAGTAGTGTTGGCTCCCTGGGGGGAAATGAAACCATTGAGAGCATGTTTGAAGTAGGTTTGTCTTTGTAGCATGTGCTCGCTGTACTCCATACAGGGAGCCTGTTGTTGTTTCTGCATCATTTGTTTTGTCTTTCTGGTTGTTCTTAATATTAATTGAAGTCTTTCCCGAGACAGTTCTGTTAATCTTCCTTTTGTCATTTCCCTCCTCCTCCTGCCCTCAGTATCTCCAATGAACATGCTCTCCTGCATCTGAAAGGAGCTTTAAAGTAGCATTGTTGTTGCTTTTTTTAATGGTGATGGTTCATTTATTCACCTGTTTGGTTTTTTTTTTCCCCACCAGTGCCAGCGTTTCTAATTGTTTGCTTAGCATCTGAATTTTATATGTGCTGTAATTGTTATAAGGATGCAAATAGTTTCCTGGAGTGATGGGTGTATGTCTCTTATCAGCTCCAATTATGCAAAATGTTTTCAATTAGCTGTAATTCCCTTCCCTGCCTCCCCTCAAACACAGGGAGTGAGCAGGGTCTCTCCAGGGACACCGGGGTGCTTTGCTGGAGCAGCCTTTCCCCTTCCACATCGCATCCTGTCCCGGCAGCCTTAGGATCAGGAAGCACATTCTGCTACTCCTTTTGCTTCTCAAAAGTTAAAATACTCTTAATTACACCATTTCCCTGAAAGTTTTCAGTGTCTTAAAGGAGGAGATATTCACTCCATCTTTAGAATCCCATAATTTTGCCATCAGCAGTGGAAACACCCTGAACTCTGAAGCTTTTCCTTGAGTTTATCCCTTGCTGTACAGAGTCAGAGCAGGTTGTAAAGTGCTTTTTAGACTTCTGGTACCTACCAGAGGGGGATGCTTTGGTAGATGGACTGATGGCTAAATGTGAAAGGGCAATTCGTGTGATGTCTTCACATGGAGCAGTTGCTGAGAAGTGACCAAAATGTTCCTGTAAGCCTTGAGGTGGTTCTGGCTCTGAGGTCATCTGGAGAGAGATGTCCCTGTTCACGGCAAAAGTGTTGGAATGAGATGGTCTTGAAGGTCCTTTCCAACCCCAAACCATTTTATGATGATGATGTACAGTCACAGAGGACGGCAAGGAGAAAGCTGAGGAGTTTCCTGACAGAAAGAGTTGTTATATGGAGACTTTATTGAAAAAGAATTGTGGATGTGGATGGTGTTTGTTTGGGTAATGCAGAGAAGAGGTCCATGCCTTCTGCCTAGTATGGAAAGATTCCTGTGTTCAAAACAGAGCTAGCTCTTGCTTGCCAATGAATCACTGAATTGTCTGCAGCAGGATGAAGTAACTGGGTTTAAATAGCTTCATCTCTCTAAAGAAATATTTTGAAGCCCTCTAAACACTTCCTCTGTAGTTGGAGTAAACTTTTCTTCCTATTGTGCCTCAAAGTGACCTCGCTGCTTGTTTTAGGCCTTATCTTGGCCCCTAAATCCTGAAAGAATCCAGCAGGGAACTGAGGAGGTTGAGACTCACCTTTTCCAGCACATCCAGGTGTGTTTGCTGGGTGCAAGGACTCAAAGAAGTGCTTGAGTCCAGAGCTCAAGGGTTTTGTAAAACCTAATTTGATGCCTCTGTTTCTGTGTTACTCATCAATCAGGAAGGGTGGGTCCAGTTCCTGCGCTATTGAATTCCTCCCCAGATAAAGCAAACTGGGCTTACAGCACACACAGGGCTTGGACAGGGCATGGCTTTAATGCTGAAATATTGCATTTCTTAAGCTCTCAGTGTGTATCCTGCTGGTGGCCACCTGCAAGTCTTGATGAAGAGCAGAGCTCCTTAGAATTCTCACTCTCACTTTGGATGGGTGGCACAGTGGCTGGTGGTGCAGCACAGGTGATCTGCTTGTCAGGCTGCATTTGCAGGGTTGGCTTTGTCACTGGGAAAATGCTGATAGGATCTGGGCCTCTTGCTCTGGAATAAATTAGCACTCTTCTTGTTGCATTTGCTTGTGCACAAATGATTTTTGCCAGCAATTGAGAATGAAAAATCAAATGTACGTGTACTCTGCAGAGTATATTTGGTAGAAGGAGGGAGGTAAAGAAAGTGGGGGGAAAAGCACTGAAAGAACGAGACTAAAACTCTTATTTTCAAATGATTCTGCCCTGCATTTATCTTGTTCATCAGATGTGTGGGTGACAGTTCAAGTCTGTCATCAGACCCAGCAGAAGACATGCCTGAAGGATATCTGTGGAGGGAACAGTGGCCATCCTGTCCAAGAGTACTTTGATCAAGGCATTGCCCATTTCAAAGGTCCAGCTTACATAACAAAATGGTGCTGCAATGTCTTGTGTAACGCCACGTCGCAAGGAATTCCCAGTTTAACTTTGTTTTCCAACTTATTTCTTCTTTTTGAGCATTTTACATTTTTACACCACAACCAGTGTTTGATGGGACTCTGAGCAACCTGGTCTAGTTGAAGGTGTCCCTGCTCATAGCAGGGGGGTTGGCCTAGGTGGCCTTTAAAGGTCCCCTCTGACCCAAATAATTCTGCAATTCTGTGATTTTTTTTTTACTTCTATGCAAAATAGCTTAAAGCAGACTGAAATATCTCAAAAACACTTGAACATGACTTGTGTTGGAGCACACAGAACCAGCCAGTTTGCATCCAAGATGGGGATGGCTTTTCCCCATGAAACCTGGAGAAGGCAGAGCTGGAGGCACACGTGGTGCTGGAGCCTTGGCAGGAGGGGAGGTGCTGCTGGGAGAGAGAGACCAAAGCTTGGATTCAATCTCTTTTAATTCAATAATCCAGACATTTCCTGTGTTCCTATCAAGGCTATGGGCATGTGAAACTAACTCCAGTGAGTTGTGTTGGCTTCTCCAACATCTCCTTGTTAGCTGAGCTGTGGGGTAGTGCCTTGAGTCATCTCCCATCGCAGGAGTCCAAGCAGGTGATGTAATATTCCAATTAAATCAGTCTAACAAGTTGCTGCTGCCAGAGGAGGAATCTCACTCTCACCACCTCCTCCCTGCCTGCAAGGAGTCCTTTCAGAGGGATAAACCACAGGAAATGACTTTATTGATCAGTTTGGTTTTTACTGCCTTTCAGTTTTAATGCTGGTTAGTTCCTTAAATACCAGATTAACTTCCTGAGCTGGTTCACTTGCTCTTGGATAAGCAGCAGCACCAGAGCAAGGAAAAGGGCATCATGTGTGTGTGATTGTAAGAAAAGGCATAAAGGACAGCCATAATTACTGCTAAAATTCCCTGCAACTCCTCCATGTGATTTTCCTAGGAAAAACTTAATACATACAAGACTTAAAAGTGCATTGTATCAGTTCCTTTAACTGACTGTAATCTCAGTTCTGTTTTAATTCTTCTCTTCTTTTTGGTTATGTCAGATGCTCTGACAGTTTTTGTGTAGTTTTAATGAGAAGGTAATTGTTGCTGCTCAGTAAAATTCTGGAAGTAAATCTATGAAAGCTGGAGGCTCAATAAAAGATAAAAGGAGCATAAACAGTCATTTTATTATGAAGCTTTATTTCCTGACAGAAACATTTTTGGCTTGATTAAAATATTCACAATATCAAACTAGTCTTTCTTGATAAATAAGAATGTACATTAAAGAAGATTAGAAAATTTCCTTTTATTTCTCTTTCCATGCCACCTTCCACCTTCATTCACCCACTCCATCTCAGGTGGAGGTGGGGCAGAGAAAGAATATTTGTGGGTGTTGGGGTGATGGATCTCTGCTGTATTCAGCACTATTTGAGTTTATTTTATTTTATTTTTTATTACTCTTGCTCTGCTCCATGTGGTTCCAAGGTCTTGTCCCCATTCCAGTCCCCAGTTTTCCATCACTGCTTTGGGGGCTGGTCCAGAACTCTACAACTTTGGGGTGATTTTGCCTTACCTTTCCTGGATCCTACATTTATATTTAATTGTTGCTTGGCTGAAAGGTTGGGAAACTCCTCCCGATAATCAGCAGAGGGTTTGCTGAATCCACTTTTGCCAGGCTGATGGAAGAGGTGGGGAAAGTGATTATATAGAAAAACGTAAGTTTGAATTCTGAGCACCTGATTTGATAGCAACAATTCTGGACTTGATTTTCCATGTTGCTGTGTGCTTATCTTTTATATTTATCTTCTTGGTATAAATTGGGCAATTTAGGGAAGTGTCCTTATTTCCATCCATGTGTTTTAGCAGAAGGGAAGCTTTTCTGGCAGGTTTGTAGCTGCATAAAACACAGCTGTGCTTATTTAATTGAGGTCCATTCAGTGGATCTTAAAAACATGAACAAGTACTGCTAAGTCTTTAGTTTGGTGGCCCTGTCATTCATGAAAAGGAAAAAAAATATCACCTTGGATGCAACATTGCTCAGATTAAATGAGCCAGCCAGATGAAATGAACCTCAGCCAGAGGTGCAGGGACCATTTCAGATCTTGTCTGTAAGAAGCTGGAATATCTCTGCTTTCATTAACCTCTGGTGCGTAAACTGTGGTGTGGGGTTTTTGTGCAGCCATAATTGCTGCTGTCTTGTCTTGTTTTGATGAAAACCAGAACTGGAGGCAGCAGATGAGCAGCTGGAGGAAGGTGCAGGTGTGTTATGTAAGCTGGGAATGTCCTGGTGTGATCCTGGTAATCCCACAAAGCTCTTGGATCTCTGCTTGTCACAACCCAGCAGACGTGGCCTGGACAGGTTCTAGGATGAGTAACTCAACCCTGGTGTTCTCCATTCTTTGTCTCAGAGTAAAGGTCAATGTGAAATTTGACTCTCAGTTCCTGTTGACTGTCTTTCCTTCACCCTAGGGTGTGTGGCAGTATTTCTGGTCTAGCTTATTGGGAGACTTGTGAAAAAAAAACACAAATAAATCCTTTCTTTCTTGAAAAGAGAGGAATTTCAGGGTGGTTGTTAGCCAGGGAAGGTGGGTATTGAGTGCTGTCCCTGGATGATGTCTCCTGGCATCCAGGTCTGTCATCTTGTATTATCAATATTTTTATGGTAGGTTTTGAAACACTGCTGGGCATTTGTGTTGCTTTTCTTTCTTTATTTTTTTTTTCAATCACAAGTTTCTGCCTAGCTGCCCTTCAAATCTGAGCTACCACAGTCTCAAATTTTATAATTCTGCTGGGAGTAGTGAATCTCTTAATGGTACAGAAGTGAAGCATTAGTGACTCTCCTGGAACAGCTGACAAATACTAGCACTGCCTTCCTTGCTTGCAGAAGGATTGTGAATTCTGGATACTTGTTTGAAGAAGAACACCTGTAGAACAGCTGTGCCCTGTAAGCTGCAAAACCTGACATTTGGAGCTGTCTTCTCACATATGGCTACTTTTTCTGCACCTGAAGTTCATACCAGGACGCTGTCATTGCTTTAGAATCTGTGTTTACAGAGTCACAAATGTAAATAATTGATAGTAGACACTTGGTTGGATGTCTAGCTTGTAGGCATGTTGGTTGTGGAGGTTGTTTTTTCTTTCCAGCTAAACAAACCATCTGTAAGAATCAGGCTGGTTTCCTTGTAAGATTTCTGTGATACATTGTGAAAACTAAGGAAGCAGGATTTTTAGCAATCTTAAAATTGTTGTTTCTAAAGGTATTTTGAAATAGATTTTGTTCACTCTGGGTTAATTGGTAAAAACAACAAAATGGTGAAGCAAAACCTGAGAGAACTTGTGTTGGTGATCAGCAGCAGTTCTTGTCCTCTTCTTCCCCTGTCCACACATAAACCCTGTATATGCTGGCAATTCCAGCCTCATTTGCTACCTGAGTGGTCATTTTTTATTGCTAGGTGTAAGACAATAATTTAATAACCAGATCTAATTTATGCTAAAGGATTCATTAAGTGAAGAGCTGACCACCTCCTCTGTGATGGCTCAGAAAACCAAGTATAGCCTGCTTTGAATTTTTTAATGACATTATTTTTAATATCAACTAGCTCACGAAGCTTCTTCCCTTATGATTTTACAGTATTTTAATTTGAGGTCCATTTTTGGTGGCTGGAATAAATTCCAGAAGAGATGCACACCATTACATGTGCAGTTTGCAGCTCAGCTGTTAGGGTGGAAATATTCCTTTGTTTGCAAGCAGAGTTGCCTTCCTTCTTCTTCCTACAGCAATAATAAGTCCTAGGAAGGAATTTCTATGGCTGTACTTAAAGCACATAAAATCTGTACAAACAAACTTTTATTTGCCCCAAGATGGGACATAAAAGTTCATGGTGAGTAATTAATTTACTGAAAGTTTTGGTGAATGATCCAATTTACAGCTGACCCAAGGGTGGCCTTCTGTTGAGAGAAAGGGAGTTGCCCTTTGGAAAAACCTTTCCTTTGGAAAAATACCCCAATAAACACCAGGATGACGCATCAGGAGTGTAAAGATAATAATCTCTGTCCTTGCATTATGGCACTTCACAATCTGATTTTTTTTGCCTGCAGAATTTCAGTGTGCTGTGTAAAAAGCTTGGGGAAATGAAAATCTTGGTGCTGCAGATCTGTCAAGGGTATGAGAGAACTGTGATGGTTGAGTAGACAGACAAAGCTGATGGGATTTTGGAGACAGATACATGTTTTCATTATACTGACCCACTTTTTAACATTTTGAGTAGCAATAAATGGCTTTTTCTCCTTTTATTCCCTAGTGTGCCACTGGGCTTAGAAGTATCAGCAGTTACTGTCTTTATAGGAACAAGAAAACTATCTTTTAAATCTTGTTAATTTTTCATAACACAATTCTGTTGTTGTAGTCCTAGTTGAATGCTGAGTACAGGGTGTGGAAAATTAAAAAAATAAATTAGTGTATTCAAAGTGGTGCTGATGTTAAACTTGTGATCACTTGTTCAGTATTATTTGATGTGTTTAATGCCAATGATGAGCTTGATTTTTATGTCACTGACTAGATTTCAGACCCCCTCCTCATAAATCAAATTGCCTCCTCTGTAGCTAAATTGTTGAAATAACATTACTCAGATAAAGCTGTTTTGTGGCAAACAGAAGGTGATTCAGAGAACTACACCTGTGCTGATCTCATAACAAAGCTAATTAATCTTTTTTAATTAAATGCCCTTTAAAATTCAGCATGATAGAGTAGAGAATTTATTAAAAATGATTACTTTAAAAGGGCACTGCTCTAACAAAGAAAACTTTTACTGGTGTGTTCTTGCAAGGGAGTGAGTGAGCAGAGCTGCCCAGGATGCTGATCATTTGTTTATATACCACAGCTGCAGAAAATGAGAAATTAAGTGAACAGTTGAGAGGAGCACTGAGAAATGAGTGCTTGGGACAGCTTAGGAACGTAATTTGGATGTTAATTTTTCAACTTCAGGTTCTATTTTAGGTGTGCCAACATCTGAGCTCTCTGCAAACCTGAAAATGTGGCAGGAGTACATCTAGATTGCTGCTGGATTGGGCTTTGCAAGTAAAAGCAAGAGATTTGCAGGCTTCCTGTGGGTTTTTTTTTAATTCAGAACAGGGAATCCATAGGAGGATGAGGTCTGGAAGGTGCAGTATTGATCAGTCTGCTTGGCAGCCTTGTTCATGGGTAAATGGAGAATGAAATCTATAGAAAAAGAACAAAAGGAAGGTTAGGCCAGCCCTCCTTGGCAGCAATAGCTGGATGCCTTTTAGAAACAGCCTCTGTTGTCATGGAGCTCCCCAACCCAAGGCCAGGGTCTGGCACTGTGATTTTCTCATGGCAAAGCAGCCTTGGGGGGGAAATAAAAAAATAAAAGCAGTAGCCTTGGCAGCACTCATCTATTATTGCAGCTCAATGACTGAACTGGTAGGACCTGGACCAAAAAGAAACCTTTTCTTCACAGACATTCTTGATTTTTATTTTATTTTTATTTTTTTAAAAGGCTGGCAGCTACGCTGGTCTGCAAAGTATCTTTTTATAAGGTGGTATTTGACATTTGGAGAAGGATTTTAAATAGTTTATGGAGAGCTTGCTGTCCTCTGAGTCAGCAGTGTTTTGAGGTTGAGATAGAGACCTGAATTCCTAATCTCAAGGGTTTTGGAAGGGCTTCCAGTAGGAGTTGATTTGTGTTCAAAGCCCATTTTCCTCTTCTGAACTTTAGATTATGGTCAAACTGTTCAACACACACTGATTTATAATTTCTTGAACTGCTCAATAATTTACAAAACAAAATATTAATTGTATTATTTGGCATTGATTATGTTAGTTCAACTCTATGCTGCTTTACTGAGCTTTTTTGGTGTCTTAGAAGGTGCCATTTTCCTTGCACAGAGATGTTCATGCTTGACTTTATGGACAAAAAGTGTATTCTCATGCTTAAAGAGATTTTCAAATTTTTTTTAAAATTTTTTTTTTCCCCTTTGGTAGTTCCAGTGCCTGAAGTTTAAAATCTTCCTTACTGTCATTTTGTGAATGTACTGAAACATAAAAACAAGTGATGGCAGAAGAGATTTGGTGTTTCTCCAGGAGGACAGCAGTGAACTTGTGTGCTTTTATTTCTTTATGACTTACTTTTAAATGCAGGAAATTATGGTTCCCTCATGTCTAGATAAACTTTTCTCCTAGACATGGATAAACTCTTTGTGCCAGAGAATTTGGTGCTGGAAATTTCAGGTCCATCCTTAAGAAATCACCTCTGGTTTGGTACCTCCTGATTACTATTATTTGCAAAGTTTCAGGCACCTAGTGAATAAAATCTCTGCATTTTGAGCATTATAAAGCAATTTCTGCTGCTTCACCCCCCTCCCCTGTTTTTGCTTTGCTGTCGAGTCAAGGATTTGGGAGTCTTGGAGACAAGTTCAGCTCAGCCTCACTGGGACAGCCCCAGGCTGGGATGTTACAACTGCTGTGACTCTGCTGTTTGGAGTCAGCAGCCCTGAAGCAGAGTTATTTTCTGTCCCTGTGGTGCCCACCAGGAGGGATCCCTGTGGGATTGCTCATCCTTGGTCCAGAGCCCTGGAGCAGGGCTGGAATGACACCTCGAGGCTGCTGTGGTTCTCCTGCAGCGAAGAGCCCTGTCATTCCAAGGGTTTGTTTGCTCCAGGGAGGGAGGCTTCATCCTTGGGAGTAGCCACAATTATAATGATTGGATAAGAAAGGAACCCTGGGAGCCAAAGCTTGGAGTTTGGAACTGGCTTTGGAACCCTTGAGAATTCTTCTCTACAAGCCCTTGGGTAGTGGAGTTGTAAACACCAGGCATCTGTGCAGAACTGGTTATTTTCTCTCTGTTTACTCTTTAAAGCATCATCAAACTCCAAAATAAGACAGATTTTTTTTTCCAAGGTTGCCCCTACGCTGCAAATTTTGTGTTGTGTTCTTTACTCTGTCCATACCATCCCTTAAAAATGGTACTGTGGGTTTGTGGTGCTTAATATCAGAGCCAAAACAAAGAATCAGAAAAAAATCTAAATGTTGAAATTCTGTGTTTAAATATTCTCTCGAGGTTGGTTTTAACTAGAAATTAATGCTAAAATATTTCTTGGTTATGAAAGTCCAATTTGTGTATCTGATAGTGAATGAAACTTCCGTGTAGTCATTTGTCTTCTTCAATTTAATAACGTGTATTTCAAATTCTGTTTGAATCTGCATCCCTGGAAGAGTTCAAAAAACATGTGAATCTGTCACTTGGAGACATGGCTTAGTGGTGGGCTTGACAATGATTGGATTTACTCATCCTAATTCAACCTGAAGCAATTCTGTGCTTCTATGGTTCTATTTCTCAACGTTGCTGAGACCATAATAAAGTCTTAATTTTCCTGTTTGTGTTCACACTAACCCTTGCAATCTGTGAGAGTGCATGAAGATTCAGGGGCTGTAACTATGGGAGGGTATGAAGAGTCTGCTTTGCTTCAGCATTAGGAACATTTGGTTTTTGACAGTATTGAAATTGGTAATTATAGCCTGTCTTGATATTTTTTTAATTTTTTTTTACTCATTAAACTAATTTCTTAATTACTAGAAAATGCATTCTGTCTTGGAGATTCTGCACTATATTCTTTATAACAACAAGGTGAACCAAATAACTGCTTTCATTTCAAGTTTTGACTTTAATTATGGAATTGTATGTAGTTCTTGCAAAAGAATTAAAACCATTCCAGAGCAGTGGGGTGAAGGAGAATTGTGGCTTTAATCACAATCACCATAATTTAGGTATTTTCCTTTCCACTTTATTTATAATAAGTTTTTATTTTTGGGGAGGGAAGCTCCCACACAGTTTTCTGTATGGATTTTAGTTTGCTGTGATGCTATTGTTTGTATTTGAAGAATTACCCTGATGAGAAGCTGAAGCCAGTGAGTCCTCCTGAAAGATCAGGTGAAGGCTTTGGTTGAAAACTTGGTGCTTTCCCTCTGAATACAAATGTTTGCTAAGCTGCAGTAAACACTTATGGGCAGCTTTCTAAAAATGGAGTTGTGAGATCTGAAAATTATCAAAAAAGATGATGGGAACTTTATTCAGGGTGCTGTTACTGCTGATATGAGTGTGTCCCTCTCTGTGTTGGTGCAATTCCTTTTACAAGCAAATATGTATTCCCTCCAGCCCTTTGGACTTGGATGTTCTTCCTCTGCATGACAAAGATGATGGATTTACTCTGAAAAACTCTTTCCATGGCCACTTTTAAAATGAAATGAAATTAAATTTTAAAATTAAAGCCACTTTTAATATTGTTCCTGTGTTCTTCTGTTACAACTTCTTTGTTTCTTCTATTTTGTTTTGTAGACACAGATGAGGACACGGTGAAAAGATGTTTTGCCACGTTCGAAGAGAAATTCTTCCAAACCTGTGAGAAAGAACTTGCCAAAATCAACATTTTCTATTCAGGTAAGGTGCTTATTTTTGTGTGTATTTGTGGAAAATTCAACAACAGAAAAAGGGCCTGTAGGTCCCAAACTTTCAGGATAACCACAGTGGTTATACAGGTCTACCATCAGGTAATTAGAGGCCAGGTTTGTTTGGGAAACTGCTCTGGTTTAATCACAGATCTGGAGCTAAACCCTGGTATTTGGCTGGAGGGAAAATGAATGGCAGGTAATTTAATTTCTTTGAACTTTCAAGGTGTCCTGCTGAACTTTATGGAGATGCTCTTAAAACTAAAGGGCACAGTCTTCCAGTTTATCCATGTTAACAACCTCCTGGCCATGTTTTAGGTGTGCTGAGCCTCCTACCTGGTGTTCCCTGAGCTTCTGCAGGAATGGCTCTCGTGGGCTTGCCTGTCTATTGTATCTTTATCATCTTGGTGGGTGCAACAAGTTTTTAAACACTGAACTCCTACTGAAACCCCTGCAGCTTTCTGGACTACAAAAGCCAGCAGCAGTTGCCATGGGTTATGTATTTTAAGTAAAAATGTTGTGATGATAACAGTAGGGATTTCTAGGTGTCATATTTGTTTCCTCTGAGAAAGTTGCCTTCCCATCCTGTGTTTTGAAAACAACTTCAGAACGGGTTAATTGGAAATTCACCCTGTAAAATTGCTACAAAAGGCTTGGTGTGCTCTGGCTCCTCCTGCCATTACACTTCAGATGATTTTCATCCTCTTTTGGGGAGGTTTCAAATGAGGTTTCAACTAGAAAAGCATTTAAATGTAGATACAGCAATGCATTGGCTTCTATAGTTCCTCTTAACATGTTGATTTATTAACTTAGTGCTATAAACAGGATTTGCAGCACAATATGGTAGCCTGTTCTAGTTCTGATTTTAATCTGGTAACAAAAGGCACAGTTGAATTGTGCAAAATATTTTCATAACCACTGGGTGATGACTTTATTGCTGGCTCTTTTACTGCCAGCCAGGATCTGGGTTGTGAACTTGAGGATAGCTGAAAGCATGATAGATGCAGTGGCTGAGCACTGCGGCTTCCCTCTGTTCAGCTTCCATCTAGGGAAGTAAATCTCCTTTGGGCTTGGCTGTGCCTGCTCCCCCAGCTCCTTGGAGCTGAGTGAGTGTCAAAAATACCAGTTCTTTTGGTAAAATTGATATTTTTTTATTAGTTCAGAGGCATTTTTCTGCATGCAGTCCATACATACCTAACTCAGAGCACTCCTGTGTGTTGTTTCCCTGGGAGATCTTGTATTTCTATCCCAGATCTGAGGTTTTCATGCTCAGAAATTTCCTTTCTGAGCTGTATCAGATCCTGTGCACTGTGAGCTAGACTCTGTGCAGGAAGTTCTGTCAATTTAGATGCACAATACAGATTATAATTTTCCCTAATGAGGAGCTGCTGCCACACGTGCACCCACATGTACGCACCCATTCCAGCATTGTTTAAAATGGCATTAATAACATAGGGTAGGCTTGTTTTTTTCCCCAGCTACCTGTCATTTCAAAAAGTTCCAGGAGAGAATGCATGTAATTTGAAAATCTCTTGTGATAAGATTAAAATAAGTCTTTTATTTGCAGAAGAGCGACGTGACTTTCGCAGAATGGAAACCTGTTATTAGGGTTATTAGCATTGAGCTCCAGCAAGAAATGTTCCATCAGTGGTTCCTACCCTTGATCATGTCAGAAATTTGTCATGTTGGACCCTATTGTAACTCCAGGCATGTGTTGGCTTGGATTATGACCCAGCACATCCTATTTATTATAGGTTTATTGCACAGCTTATTGCAGCCCTGTCTTAACTACAGTAAATATTGTTCATTTTCAAGAAAATCCAATTCTCTGTTGATCTCTGCTTCATTTCCTCATCATCTTTCCCTAGGATGAAGGCTCCTCAGTGAGCATCACCCAGGATTGGCACAGCACAAACAACCTCAATCTCTTGGGGTGACCTGGTCCTGAACCCCAGTTCCTCCATGGATCACTCAGATCTGGAGTGATTGCTGCAAAAGCTTTTCTTTGCCCTTCCCTGTTTGTTCCCTTCAAACATTGCCTTAATTCCCCAGCCCATTATCCCAGCTCAATGGAAAGGAAAACTGCTATTAACTAAATCAGATTTAATAAACAATTTGCAATCATTTTCACAATGCTCATAAAGATCCATCCCCAACTGCAAGAAAAAAGAATGGCAGGAAATTTTTCAGATGGCTCCAGCAGAGGAATGGCTATCCAAGTGCTAAAGTTTTATCTGTGGTCAGTTTTGGTTTGTATTTGGGATTTTCTAGATAGCTTTGCTATGTTTTAAATCACCATCATCAGGATTTGGCTAAAGAGTAGCCAGCAAAATTTCCGTGGTTAATTTAGGAATGGTTTTGTTATTTGTAGGAAAACCTGGCTTTAGATTGGGAAGCCAAATATTGAACATAATATGTACAACTAGGGAAGGGAATGAATGCTAAAAGGGTCTGCCTGAAATGTGTAGCTGGCAGGAGGTTCAGGCTGTTGATCACGTCCTGAATGGTGAAACAGGCTTTGATCACACCCATGCCCATGTAAACTGGAATTTGGGGGGAAATTTTCCTGGTTCTTTAGTGCAATAGTCCTTTTTCCATCATCCTTACATGGGAACTTTCATTTAAACTTGGAAAATTAAGTCAAAAACCAACTTGGAGTTGCATAGCTGAGGTGATAACTCTTTAGGCTTTTCTGGGATCTAGCAGCTTTTTTTGGGCAAAGCTGTTGTTAAAGCACTTTGGTTGAAGTCTGCTGCTATTGGTTTTTGATTTCTCATCTTTGCCCTGAAATTAAACTTGAGCTGAAGGATCTGTGGGCATCAGGTCATGCAAAATGCTGCAACACAAGAGTGGTTCCAGTTTCTAAGCATCTTTTTTTTTTTTTACTCTCTTGAGGAACATATTTTTTAAAGTCAGTTTTCAGAATGTTAAATTAGTGGTGGATAGTGCTAAATTAGTGATAGTGATATATGTCTTTTCAATTATTTTGGAGCATGCTGCAAACTGAGAAATTAATTTCTATTCTGCTTTGCCATTTCCTTGGGCAATTCCCTAGGAGGTTTTCAGAACAGCAGCACATGTTTTGTCTTGTTTTGCTTCTGCATTGAGTCTCCATGGTAAAAAAAAAAATCATATTTTATTAAAATGAAATGATTTGTGGGTGGGATAACTGGAGTCAGTGCAGGAGAGAGAAGGTGGTGAAAGGATGGCTGTTTCTCAGGAGTGACATTTTTTTATGGATAGCTGCAGTCATAAATATTTCAAGGCATCATATTTTCTTTAAATATTGTATTATTAGGCTGATGGATTTTAGTACTTTTCTGGACACAGGGACAATGGAACAGTGCTCTCAATTGAAAATATAAGTTTAAACTCTTCTGTATCTACTGATTTGATTTAAAAGATATCTCAGTGCATCACAGATGGTTTAATAGATGTTTCCAATATAGAGAATGAACTTGTGAGCTTTATGTGAAGGCTTTTGATTTGAACAGATTTCTGTTCCTTCCTCCCAAGGGAGCTCCCAAAGTGAGGAGGGATTATTGTTTTTGCAGTCTGATCTTGTTGTGGTAAATATGATGTGGTTATAGGCTGTGGGCAGACAATTCTCACTGTGGGCTGCATTGCCTCTGTTTGGTGGAGCTGTGGAAGTTGTCAGAGAGGAGTTGCCCTTTCCTGCATTTTAAATCTTCCTCTTTTATTAAAGTTTGTAAGTGAAAAAATTTGAGTTTCAGGCTCCTTTCCTGTCTGGAAAGGCGTTCTCCTTCTGGCAAATACCTCATGCACTGTAAAATAATTTTTAGAGTAGTTTTAAAATCAGGCAGAATTGAGTAAGACAAAGGAAAAGGAAGAGTAAACCTTACATCTGTGTGGGGAGCAATTGAGAATTGTTATGTAAGATACCAAATGAAGAGAATTATATTGAAATCCAGGAGGCTGTTGGGGCAGAGCTTTGGGTAGCAGAGGGACCTTGTGGCTCTGTGGTTTCTGGTGCAGTGCTGGGTGTCCTGCTGGGTGGAGGTGGCTCCAAAGCTGTGAACCTGGTCAACATCTCCTGGCCAACACCAACACCCGTGGTCCGTGACCCTGCTTATCAACAGAGATGCCAAAGCTGTGACTGAAGCTTAGCAGGGGGAAAAAAAGCCTGGAAGGAACCAGTTGTACAGAACAAAGAGAATGAAAACAGTCTTAACTATGCTGGTTTTAGCTTTAAAAGATTGTTATTTAGCCAAAAATATTATTTTCTGAGAGTACATAAAGCAGCATGTTTAAAGGAACACCTTCTTCGTGCTTGAGGTGTGAGGAAGAGAGACAGACCTGTTCTGAAAGCACATCAAAATGACATTTAAGTGCAGGCTGATGGCCTCTTTAACCAGTAAATAAAGAGGCAATGCTTCTAAAGTGAGGAAAAGAGGGATAAATTATTCCAGCTGATCGTGTACAGCAGCCAGCAGTGTTGTAACTCCTGATCAAAGCAGAGCTGTGTTTGTCTGTCACTGGGAGCTTGGCAGAGGGGCCGTGCTGCTCTCTGAGCAACAAAATCCAGTGTCACATTTGAAGTGTGGGGTTTGTCTTCTTTGATTTCCCTACTGTCACATGAAAAGATAGTAAACACGTAGTCAGTAGTGGGTGCACAGATCTCAAAAATGCTTTGCTTACTCACTGCCATGTTTCATAATATTGTCTAACAGGATCTTTCTCTAATGCTTCTGGTGCACTCGGTTTATTTGGGATGGAGAAGCAGCTTTTCTGTTGTGCTCAGAGCAGATGTGTGGTCAGTGCTTTGGTATTTAGATGAGACCCTCTCTGCCTTGCTGCCTCCAGCCAGAGTGGGGACACCTGCCCTGCTGTCCTTGGGCTGTCCCCAGGTACAGGCTGGGCTTCTTCCATCCCTGTATTTCTGTGCTGCTGGACTAAGCATCCTCTAGGCATCAAAGCTGGGATGGAAGTTGGGAGGTCTCAGTTCCTGGCTAATGCTGCTTTAGTCTGTGCTGAAGGGACAGCACCTTCATTTTGACCGTATTATTTTTATTCTTTTTTCTTGAGAACTTGTGTGTTTTATGTAGGTTTAATGAGGAAAGCTTCCTCCTCTACTCTGCTCTTGTGAGACCACATCTAGAGTTCTGCAACCAGGTCCAGGGCTCACAGCACAAGAAGGACATGGACCCATTAAAGTGGGTCCAGAGGACATGGAGCATCTCTGCTCAGAGACAGCCTGAGAGAGCTGGGGGTGTTCAGCCTGGAGAAGAGGAGGCTCCAGGGAGAATTCAGAGCCCTTGCCTGTGCCTAAAGGGTCCAAGAGAGCTGGAGAGGGACTCTGGGCAAGGGCTTGGAGTGGCAGGACGAGGGGGAATGGCTTCAGAGTGACAGAGGGCAGGTTTGAATTAGACTTTAAGAAGAAATTCTTCCCTGTGAGGGTGCTGAGACCCTGGCATAGGTTTGCTTGGAGAAGCTGTGGCTGCCCCATCCCTGGAAGTGTTCAAAGGCCAGGTTGGACAAGGAACACGTGGGAGGTGTCCCTGCCAATGTCAGGGGGTTGAAATGAGATAGTCTTTAACCCAAACCAGTCTGTGATTCCATCCTGGGAAAAGAGAAACACCCAGAGCTGTTGAATTTACTGCTCGATGGGGCAAAGCCGTGCACTACGGTGCGTTCTACCCACAGGCACGCTACTTGAGGAACAGATGCAGCATTTTTAGGGCTGGGTGGGCCACGTGTGACCCTCCCACTTGACTTTCCCCTCTCCCTGCCCGCAGAGAAGCTTGCAGAAGCGCAGCGCAGGTTCACCACCCTCCGGACCGAGCTGCAATCCACCTTGGACGCGCAGAAGGAGGCCAGCGGGGCCTCCACGCTGCAGCGGCGCCGAAAGCCCGTCTTCCACCTGTCCCACGAGGAGCGTGTCCAGCACAGGAACATCAGAGACCTGAAATTGGCCTTCAGCGAGCTCTACCTCAGCCTCATCTTACTGCAGAACTATCAGGTACCCACAAAGAGCGGCGCTTTTGCAGAGGCCTGTCCGGAAATGGTTCTGTGCTTTGTGTTGTCCTTGAGTTGCCTCGCTCTGTTTTTCATTTGTTTCTTCCTTTTTCGAGGGGCCCCTAAACACTTCCAAAGAAAAGGCAGGTGGCAGTGGACTTCTGGTTGCTTTTAATGGAGCTAGAAGTGCTAAGATGACCTGCAGAAGGATTTTTCCTCCTTCCTTTTCTGGGCTGGCTGACCCCAGCACCTTTAATCCAGGCAGGATCTCTTCCTTCTGTGGTGTGTTGTTCTATGCAGGGCAGGTTGGGGAAGAAGTTCTTTTATCTAATATTTGTCCTGAAACTTGAAATCCCAATGTACTGTTTCCTTTTGGTGTTGCCATGGTAGTGGCTGTGACCTTGCTGTATCAGAATTTCTTGCTAAAACATCAATTAAAAAAAAAGATATATTTTGATTTCTGCAGGATACAAGGATCATTTGCCTTGAGGTATAAAAACAAACGAATCTTTAGTTGTACTTGGATTTTTGGCTTGGTAAATATTGCAGCCGCTGATCTTGTTCCAAAAATCTTGAAATAAAAATCTCAAACTGTTAATACATTTTTGGCTGGGCTACCTCTTCTGGAGTTAAATTCTCTGAAATGCTTTTAGGTGTTTTACTTTGAGGGGTTTTAGCTTGTTAAAGAAGAATGTTGGAGCTTAAATTGACTATTTAGATCTTTGACAGATCTTTGCTGCAGAATTTTACTAAACAAAATTCAGAGTCAGAATAAATTGAATACCACTCTGCTGTATGGACAGAACTTATTCTCCCAAAATTCTGAGTATTTGTACCTCTCCTACAGTGGTGTTGTCTTTGAGCTTGTGTCTGGAAACTCTGAGTTTCTTAAGAAATCTCTTTAACTATTAGTGGCAGTTCCTAGTTCAAATTCCTGGGAAAGGTGGAATATCTGTATCTTTTTAGGACTGGAGTGAGGCAGCATCACCTGCTGTGATTTCTTCACATACATTTATTTTCTTTTTTTTAACAGAAGACAGCTATACTTTTAATTACAAAAAATCAATTCTGAGGCTTGATGAAGAATTGAAATAGTTAACTAGGGGCTGATGTGGGTTTTCCTTTGGGAAATCTTTTCCTACTGTTCCTTGGTGAAGAAAGGCAGCTTGCACACTGATATTTTTGCTTTTTGCTACCATGAGTCCAGACCCACTGTAAGTCTGCTAAATATTGATCTAAAGCCCATCTGGTTTTAATAGCTTTCACACTTTGCAGAGGCAGCAGAGCTGCTCTACAACAGAACTCCAGACAGAGAATGAGAAAAATTCCTTCAAATTGGTATTGAAGTTGAGGACAAGGAATACAAACACAAGAACAGAAATAAAACTAAATCCCAGAGTACTACTGTTGTTAATTACTCCTGAGCTTAGAATATGAGAAATATTTAAGCTCTTGCAGTTTTGGAGAGAAGAAAAAACAATAACCTGGTGGGAGGATGATGTACCTGATGTACCTTCATGTAGGAGATAAAAAGAAATCATCAGCAGCATTATAAATATCAAACTGGCTTTGATGAAATGCTGATGCCTTGAGTTGGGTTACTGAGGAAGGAAAATCCACCTGAAGCAAATTCCTCAGCCTCTTAGGACTGAGCAAATGCATTCATTCCTGAGGTACACAAACCAAACATGAAATGAAACTAAAAGGAATCTCCAGGGCAGCTCTTACATGTTTAACTTCTCAAGGATTAAACTTTTGATAAAATTAATATATTAATTTATTGTTACCAGCCATTCTAGATTGTGTATGTACATAAAAACACGATTTATTTGAAATGCTGTGTTTTGGGACAAACAGATGCTGAGAAATTAAGCATATATTTAGTTACTTATTCTGTATATAATATAGTGCATTTATTGGGTGAATAATTGAGGCTGAACCAGCTTTATTAAATTACCTTGCTGGTGCATTTCCTAGTATATATGAGCAAAGATTTTTGAATCCATTGTTTGATTCTACTTGATGTTACATTATATTATTGCCTAAGTTGTACTGTTTGTTGTTTGTGGAGGTGTTTGTTTTGTTTGTTTTTTTTTTTGGAGGGGGAAGGGGTGTTTTTGTGTGTGTGTTGGTTTTTTGGGTTTTGTGGTAATTTTTTTGTTTGGTTGTATTTTGATTTTTAACAAAATGAAGCAGAAATGGAGGTCAGGCTTGGAGAAGGCTCTTTGCCAAATAAAAGCAGCAAGAATAGCAAAATATCAGACTGCATAAATGATGTTTGTTGTGTTCCATAGTCCCATCACTGTCTGTTCCTTGTCAGAAGCATCACTGTTGACCAACAGGGCTTTTATCATGCACTTTGAGGTTGCACAATTTCTGCAGTCAGAGGATGAAAGACCCCTGGAGAGGTTTTAGGGTGCCTGGTATAAACATATCCCAACCAGCCAGGGCACCCCAAATTTAGGCTGGGATTTTATCCATGGCAGATGAAGTGATTTTATTTCAGGCCACAGAAAGATTCCTGACCAAAATCATCCTTTTGTTGCAGTTTTTCATGTGAAATTTCTGCTCTCTTTGGGCTGGAATGTTGAATTTTCCAGTAGAAAGTAATTAAAGTCTCTTGTCTGCAATAAGGCAGGTCATTAATGCTTTGGCTTCCTGCTCCAGTCTCCCCAGCCTCATTTCCCACCTGGATGGGAGGGTCTGGCATTAAATCACTCTGAGCATAATTACATTGAAAATAATTTCAGTGAGTAGTTGGTGCCTCTCCCCAGGGCATTGGATTTTGCTGTTTTCTCTGGTTTTCTTCCCAATCTGCTCTCTAAGTCTTTTTCAGAAGTGACTCTTGCCACAGTCTCTCCATGTTTCTGCTGTTGCTTGAATGAAACATTTGAGTTTTTTTAGGCAGCACCTGCTGCAGAATGAAATGCAGGACTGCAAATACATCCTGCCACAGCAATTGCTGCTGTGTGGTGAGCTTTGCCTGCCTTAGATACTGTGCATGGGTGTTGAATCAGGGATCATCTCTAACCTGGAAATCAACAGTTGTTTTTTGTTTTAAGCACTGTGTGCTTGTCTCTGCAGACTGGAGAGTTACATCTCCCACTTCTGCAAGCCTAAGCTGGTTTTGCAGTCATTGTGCAATATACTCTGTGAAAAAACATGCTGCTGTGGGGATGCACTTGTCTGGATTTAATCTGCAGCACTGACAACTGTCATACAAAGATTTCCCTTCTATAATGAATTTAACTGGAGGACTTGATTTGAAACCAGTGTAAAGTTTAAAGAAGTCCGTGGCTCAGATTTTTCAGGAGGGAAAACCCCTTAAGGGTTATTTGTCTTCAAGGTAGCATTAGGTCACTCCTTGCATAAAAGAGGAAGGTGGAAACGATCTGGCTTTTCAGGAAATAATAAGGTTTAGGTAGCTCCTTTTTTATGCCCTTGAGTCCCACATTTTTAAAATAAAGTCAGAACTCAGAAACTTCCTGACAAGAAATACAGTAGTTTTGATTCTTATTAACGATTCCTTTCTCGCTAGCACTGGAGAGAGAATAATTTCTCTTTCTTGGGAGCTGCCTGGGGTTTAAAAGCCCTTTTTTCCCTTGTCTGCAGAACCTGAACTTCACCGGCTTCCGCAAGATCCTGAAGAAGCATGACAAGAACCTGGAGACGGCGCGGGGGGCGGAGTGGAGGGTGGCCGAGGTGGAGGTGGCTCCTTTCTACACCTGCAAGAAGATCAACCAGCTTATCTCTGAAACAGAGGTGAAGAGGCTGGCCTGGGCACTGCTCCTCTTCTTGCTAGCAAAAAAACCAGGCTTTTGGTCACTGCTGGTTTCTGGAAGTGTTCAAGCACAGGTTGGGTGGAGCTCTGAGCAAACCTGCTTTAGGGGAAAGCGCCCCTGCCCATGGCAGGGAGTTGGAACAAGATCTTCAGGTCCAACCCAAACTATTCTATGTAATTTCCAGTGTTTTGCCCTCTCTATAGCTTTTATTTACCACCAAGATGGCTAAGAATTGATTTTGAAATGCCACTGACTGACATAAATACGAGTCTGTTCTCCTCAGCTGGTAACTTTTCCCTTGGCAAAGCCTCGTGCAGCCTCAACTTGTGCCATGAGGGAACTTGGTGCAGCATGGTGAGCTTTTCATGTCTTTGTATTAAAAGAATACCAGGCCAGGGCTCATTTGTAGCATGGAAACCAACCTTTAATTTTGCTTTTACCACCTGCTCATCACTCAGATGAGCTTCAGTTGTGTGTGTCTTTGTCTCCTTAGGAAGTGGTGACCAACGAGTTGGAAGATGGAGACAGGCAGAAGGCAATGAAACGTTTGCGAGTTCCACCCTTAGGAGCAGCTCAGGTGAGGAATGAAGGTTTGTGGAGAGAAGCTGCTCCTCCAACTTGTCAAGGTGCCAAATCAGATTCAACATCTGAAGGAAACAGTGGAAATAATTGATGTGAGCGTGCATGGGGCAGGGCCAGATAATCTGCTTTAGTTCCGGAAGGTTTGGAAATAGGTTGCTACTCCTAATGCATGCAGACAAGGTAATGAAGGGAGGAGATAAATGGTAAAAGGAAATTTGTGCTAATAAAAGCATATGCTTAGTGTTTGTGTGGTCTGGAATATTTTTCAGGGGGCTCTGAGATGCCCAAGCTCTGTTTCAACATGTCAAGATTATTACACAGCATTTTCAGTTTAAAAAACCTCACTTCAAGAGCATAATCAGGGATCAGGAGCTTGTGTTTCTGATATTAAGTTTGCTCTGCAAACTAATCTGATTCTGCTGATAACCTGTTTACTTCACCTTAATTCTGCCATGGCTTTGTTCACAGCCTGTACCAGCCTGGACTACATTCAGGGTTGGATTGTTCTGCGGGTTGTTCATTGCACTGAATGTCACTGTCATACTTTCAGGTAGGTGTCCTGCCATGCCTCAGTTTGGGTGTATTCTCCTCACTTTGGGAGGGCCAGGACCTGGATATTCTGGGTTAAATCAGAGCCATATCACATTGGTGTGAACTACTAGTTCTGCTCAGCAGTTATGGTTTTTCTCATGTTGTGCATGAAAATTTTGAGCACAAAAATCTGGTTTCATCCTTGTTTTTGGAGGGATATTCTGAGGGTACAACATCTACATGTAAAAACAGATTTTTGTTATCATTCTGGGAGCACACAGCCTGTGCCCACCTTGAGACAGGTGCTTGTAGAACTTGAGCTTTGCATGGTGTTAACTCCTTAAAGAAATGACCACACACAGAACCATGTGACCACAGTTGGAATGGAAATTGGGAATTCATGTGGAAATTCCTAGGATTTCAATGCCTGGAGTCTGCTAATGAAATTAATTGACTTTTCTTTATTGGCAGATGTTGGCAAGATTGTTTAAAATCACCGTACAGTTGATGGGTGCCTCTCTCAGGCCCTGGCTTTATTCTGCTTTGTGCCTTGTGAGTTTGGTCCCTGATTAGAGTAAGAACCACGTTAGTGCTGCAGATCCAGACACAGAGCTTAATCACAAGCGGCTTTACTAATTGTGTGTGTGATTTCTGGAGTGTTGTAACTTGCTTAAGCAGTACAAAGGAAGAAGCTTAACAAATCAACTTACGAGCTCTTGCATTAGGGAAAGCCCATGTCTGTGTTTTTATGACTTAAAAGAATTTTTAATCGGATGTTTCTGTAATTGGATCCAGCCATCTCTTGGGATAAAATGCCTCTGTTTGAGGAATTGTTTGCAGTGCTTCTCATTTGGTCTTCCCATGGTAGAGGCATGAAGTTGACCCATCTGCATGAAGGCACTGTTTAATCTGTAGAAACTGTTCTTTATTCATCCTTTCTGCTACTTAAGTGTTTGATCTCTGTGTGAGATGCAAATATGATTGAAGCCAGTTGTGTTTGCTTTCCCTCTCGGTGCTAAGAATGAAAAAGTGACGCAGTTGTGAGAAGGAATTCATAAAAATGATTATATCTCTAAAGCAGGTGTTACTAACTCAGTGTGGGTAATAGGTGTGTTGTATCAGCAGGCATGATCTGATAGCTGAACATTACTGCAGATATTGGGCAAAAACCTGGATTCTGAGTGCAAAGTAGGTGTTTTTAATTGGCTCATATTTTGCTGACCTCTCAGCTTCTTTTTCCAAATTGTTTTGTGATTTGATCAGCTAAGGCAGGATTTTAGTGTTCTATGTGGAGAATTTGTGAAGCAGCATCAGAACACAGTTTCTGTCAGTAACCCAGTGCTGTAGTGCCTGATTTGAAAACTACAGCAGCAGCGTTTTACAGAGATGATTTCATCATCACTTGGGGTCTGTTAAAGGCTGCAGAGCTACAAGTGGATCCCAGGAGGGTGTCACCCTGAAGAGGACAAGTTCTGAGGCTTCACTCTTTCTGTATGGGCTTCCCTAGGTGCCAAGCTAACGTGTAAGTGAGGTTGGAATTTCACAGAAATGTGCATTCTCTTTATTAACCAGAAACCTGCTAGGTTTCATGCAGAATCTCAAGCCGTAGCCGTGGTCCTACTCTTGTTTGAGAATTAGGCTGCCATTAAACTTGTCACCAGGAATATTTTCACTTCTTAGTCAGTATTCTTGGGGCCACTCTGCCCTCTTTGGAGTTTTGACCAGATGACCCATTGGGGTTCCCTCCAATCTTACCCATTTTGTAATTTCCCTTGGTTTTCAGGTAAAAATTTGAAAATCTTTTTTTTACAATTCCACATTTAAGACTCATTTCTTTCAGCTTTTTTGGGGTTGTGTAATTTCTGTCCAAAAATTGCCTCTGTTTTGCCTGAATCCAAGAATCTTGTTTTAAATTTAAAGCAGCAGTTCTGGAGTCATTGTTACTTGCACAGCTTTTTCTCTCTAAGTTATGTAGTGTAAAGTTGTAGCTGATGGACACATGAGATTCCCTGTGGATTTGCTTTCTCTGAGAAAAAGTTTGAAAAACTTGGGACTGTAATTTAGGCAGGTCTGTGGGAATAAATTCTCAGCCTCAGCTCTGTAAAGTGCACCTTCTTTCTTTTACCTCTCTTTGAAAGAATGTGGGTGAGAAACTCAATGAAACTAAAACTGAGGACTGAAGAACTGTATTTTATTTTCCTTTTCTCATCAAACCTGAGTCTAGTGACCAGGGGAGACAGTCCTTTGCAAAGAGGTTTATGCTGGAGAAAGGTGCTGCTGAATAAGGCTGTTAGTTGTTTAAAATGAAGCACATTTGTTTCCAAACAAGAAAAAAACTGAACAAAGGAAGCAACAAGCTTTCCAGCACTGCTGTCTTGTGCTGGGATTTCTGTTTGGGTGGGGCTGGGTGTTGTAATGCTGCCATGAATATGTATTGCATTACCATTGTACTGAGTTCGGTGATTAGGTGGGTTTAGAATTGTTTTAAATGCTGTAAATGGTTCCTCTTGGTTTTGTGGGGAGCTGAAGTGTTTGTGTATCTGTCTGTTGGGATTTCATCTCTATTAAATCAGAATATTTAAGTGCCTCTAGTCAGATTTATGCTGGCGCTGTCCCTTGTGCCTGTGGTGTGAGGCAGGGACGCTGCTAATGATTACAGCAGCTGGAAAGGGAATTTTCTCCAGAATACTCCTAAATCCTGTGACAGGCTGGGCCAAAAGTCCTCCACTTGCTGGAACATGCAGTTGTGTACACATGTACCCCATTTTTTCAGGGTACAGCCAAACATCTGAGAACCAGGATAAAGCCTTGCTTTGTGACACGACCTCTGTTATCCCTAAAATCCTTCCCTTTTTTTTTGGTCTTTGCCAGGTGTGGCTTTTATAGATGGACCAAATGTGTGGCCACTGGTGAGAATCTATCGAGGTGGCTTTCTCCTGATAGAATTCCTCTTTCTCCTGGGTATCAACACATATGGCTGGAGACAGGCTGGAGTCAACCACGTCCTCATCTTCGAACTCAATCCCCGCAGCAACTTGTCCCATCAACATCTCTTTGAGGTGAGCAGGAGGGATTGTAGGAGTGCCTGAGCCATGCTGAGGATCAGCAGGATAAATCCTGTGCTGTTTCCTGGCAAGGACTCCTAATACAATTAGAAGAGGAAGTTGCTGAAGTCTGATTAGATTACAGGATTGAGCACTGCTCTCCCTTTTCTTCTAATGAGAACACATTGTAGGTTTCAGGGCTGTGTTTTCATTAAGTGTCTGTGTGGTTTGTTATTTTTTTTCCCTGCAGATTGCTGGTTTCCTGGGCGTTTTGTGGTGCCTGAGCCTGCTGGCATGTATATATGGTCAATTCACCTACATCCCCATGCAGGTGAACCCACTCATCTTGTATGGCTTCATGTTGCTTTTTCTCATCAACCCTACCAAAACCTTATATTACAAGTCCCGTTTCTGGCTGCTCAAACTATTGGTAAGTGTCAAAGCTGGTTGAAATAAATAATTCTGTGGCTGAGCAGTAGGTGTGAAGTGTGTGCAAGTGTCACTAACTCTCAGAAAAGAGGGTTGCTGGGGGATGCTTACACCACTGTGATTTATAGAGCACACCTGATCAGGTGTTGACTGCAGACAGTTTTTGAGGATGGGTTTGCAGAGGCTTATTCTGCTTCCTGTACCAGTTGACTTGTTAACTATAGACAGCTGCTTAAAAACTTCTGCATGTATGGAAACCCTTGGATGTCATTGCTTGTTTATTCTTTAACCTGGTGAAACAGATTGATTAGAGGTCCAGTGCTCTGAGGCAAGGCTGCATGGATGCTCCTCAGCCCAAACTGGGATAGTGCCAACATGGAGAGGGTTCACTGATGGAGAGGGAACCTTTGGAAAAGTTACTGCCTATAAAATTATGTTCTTGGGTGGGGTTTTTTCTGTTTGTTCTCTTAAGCTTTTTGTTTGAGACCGAGCTCTTTATTTTCCTGTAAGATAAGTCTGGTAAATTCAATGTAAATATGTGTGCTGCTTCAGTGTTCCAGTTATTGGTGGGAGCTCTGAAAGAACAGTTTTCAGACTTGCTGGGTGACTCATGAGTGTCTTCCCAAATGGCTGTTTCATATGCTCTTCCCCACCTTGTGCACCCTTCTAAATTGGCTTTAATCAAGCTGGTTCCCCTGGTACCTTCTTCTTGCTGGCACTGCTCTGAGAGCTCTGGGCAGAAGAGGGTTTAGCTGGCTGGTTTTCTTCATTTTAATGCCAATTAAAACAATTAACTTTATCTGGAACACGGCAAAGATGAGACACAGCATCGTGCTTTGAGGATGTGCGTGCAGGTATACACACGGTGAATTAACCTCTGTGTGCTCACCTCTGTTACTTGATTTGCTGCCTTGCTGCTATCCCAGCTTCTTCCTTTGTGCCTTCCAGCACTCAGCCATCCCTCACAGAGGTACCTTTAGTCCCAAGCCTCATTAGTCTGACTGCTGTCCCCTGGTGAGAGGGGAAGCACTGGATGTGCTTTAACCACAGGAGAAATATCTGTGCTAATTTACCTTAATATCTTGCCAGGGTGAGATTCTCAGTCTCCACAGAGCTGTTTGCAGCTCCTGCCCTGTCCCAGCCATCTCCAGAATGTGCTGCAGCCTGAGATAGAGTTGTAGAAACATGGAATGGTCTGAGCTAGAAGGGATCTTAAGTTCCAACCCCTCTGCCACAGGCAGGGACATTTTCCATGAAGCTCTGAGCCTCATCCAACCTGACCTTGGACACGTCCAGGGATGGAGTAGCCACAGCTTCTCAGGGCAGCCTGTGCCAGGGCCTCCCCACTCTCACAGGGAAGGATTTGTTCCTAGTATCTAATCTAAACCTATGATCTGTTGTCAGTTTGAAGCTGTTCCCCCTTGTCCTGTACTAAATGCCCTTGTAAACAGCCTCTCTCCATCAAACCTGAACCACAGAATAGCTCCAATTGGAAGGGATCCATAAGGTTCATTGAGTACCTTGAGTGTGCAGAGCCCAATTCATCCCAAGGTCTCCTGGGGAAAAAAAAGCTTCATCAAAATGCAAGATTGCCTTAATGGTGGGAGATGCCTTGGTGCTTGTGTGCCTTATGTGGGAAAAGGAAGGGGAAAGAAGAGGCCAGACTACATAAAGAGCAGCTTTTATTGTGTGTACTTGACCAGCTTGGGTGTATTTTATTTCTCCATGCAGCTGCCAGCAGCTCTCTGGGTGAAAGGAGGTTTAAATAGTGCAAGTCTTAGAGCTGTGCTGCTCACACAAAACTATGTTTGGTGAGCGTTTTTCTTCATATGTTTCCTTTCCAGACAAGACAAAATCTGATGTATCAGGTGGAGCAGAGCATTACTGGCACTTTCAATTTTTCTGGAACCAAATCAGGGGCATGCTTGAGTGTGTAGTATCATTTCCATGGATCTAGGAGGCTTCCTGCCTCCCTCTGTGATCAACATCAACTGCTTGTTGAGGGTGGGATCCCTTGTGCTAATCCCTGAGGGCTGGCGACTGACATCAGAATTGATCTTCCTCTGAGAGAAAAAAGTTATTTAGCCCTGTAGTAAAATCTTAATTCCCCTGCCAGGCTCTTCTTTCTCACCTGTGTGCTTAGGTGAGCATTCTTTGTGCCAGATGAGAAGCCCCTGAGTGCCCTGTGTGGGCTGGGGAGTGCAGGGAATGTCCCCGTGCCCACGCTCTCT
Organism: Parus major; assembly: GCF_001522545.3. Classification (NCBI taxonomy): domain Eukaryota; kingdom Metazoa; phylum Chordata; class Aves; order Passeriformes; family Paridae; genus Parus; species Parus major. The sequence continues at coordinate 2,380,031 of NC_031777.1, read as the reverse complement.
GCAGGATCTGAATGGCCACAGGAGAGCAGGGAGCCTGTCTGTGAGAGGTGAAAAGCTAGGAAGTGTTCAGCTCAGCTCAGATATCTGGCATCTCAGCATGAATTAAAAGTGCAGGGGTCAGCACCAGGAGGTCTGTGCTCAGGCTGTGGAATTGTTGATGGAGAATCGCAACCGGTTACTGAAAGTGAGGTGCAGCTCCAGCTTCTGGGGTTTTATGACTTTATCCTTATCTGGAGGATGTTGGAGGCACTTTTGGGAAGTGAGGAGGTGTCTGGGGTACCTCTAGTGCCAGCAGCCCCTGGAATTGGGGCTGCAGCTCCAGCTGTGCCTGGGCAGCAGGCAGAAGCCACAGTGCCTGGCACATCTGGCATTGGGATGGTTCAATGGCAGCTCAGGTTCTGGAGGAGGCTTGACTCAGATGCCAGTGCCAGATATGTCCTGGATCTATCTGATTCCTCCTCAGATGTAACCTGTAGGTGGAAAATTTCTACTCTCTTAAAAGCTGTCACCTGCCAGTGCTGAAGTACCTCTCCCTAAATTAAATAACAAGAATATTATTTCTTGTTTTCTTTTTTTTTTTTTTTTTAAGGAGAGCTGCCTGTAAAGCTATTTTCACATTTCATTTGCTTAGCTAGTCTTTGTTCATGGACAAAACAATGGTCTACGATGAAACAGATAAAGATAATATCAGGGAGTGTTAGGAAAAGGGAGGAAAGAGCTTTTGCAAGGGAAGGCTGGTGTGGTCTGAGCTCTGCAGAAGCTGTTCTGCAGCTGGGTGCCTTTGAAGACAGTCCTCCCTAAAGGCTGGCCTTGTTTGACCCTTGGGAATAGGTGCCATCCAACATGAGCACAGAGCTTTCTGGGTCAAGATCCATATCTGCTTTATGCCACTAACTCTTAATCCCCTGTTTGGCTTTGAAATTTCAGGAGCAGAGCTTTAAATCTGCATTAGAGGCTGATGGGGATGTGTCAGTCCTTTCCTGGGCTTCTGGAGCTGTGCACCCTTCAGGTTAATAAGGAGAGCAGTATAAAAGATCAGTGTTAGCCTGTGCTTTCATTAATTTAAAGGTTCATAAATCCCAGAATGACCGGATGGTGCTGGTGCCGTCTCTGTGAGAAATTGGCCATTAGTAACTGTAACTAACCGGGTAGGGAGAGGGGTAATCAAAGCTAATGGAGCAGAAAACTGTCTGCTTTGGAAGGAGCAAAACTGCTGCTCAGGCTCAGAGGGAAAGTGGACTGGGATTGAGGGGGAGTCCCACTGACATAGGATTTCCTCTGCCCTTCCTTTAACCCGTTCCCTTCTGGAGGCATCGGCAGAGCCAGTAAAGATCCTCACTGTCACAACTGCTAACACCAAAGAACAGCTCATGACTTAAGTAAACCAAGGCATGGCCACACTAATGGCTGTGCTGAGGGTCTAAATCCAACTGACATTAAATGTGAGGGGGAAGGTAAGTGTGGAAAATGTCAATAGGCACGATGTAAGTGCCTGAAAGAAAGTGCTGATCAAAGTGAGGAGCAGTGAGAGAAATGGAGCTGTGTAGAGCTCTTAAATGGGAGTTTCTGGCTAAGAGCTTGGAGGAGACTGGGCTGTTCTGCCAGTAAAAAACAAAAGGCTGGGGGGCCACAGGAATAGATGGATACAGGAGGAGGAAAGCAAGAATGTTCTTTGTACTGAAAGTGAGGAGACAGTTACCCTTTTTTTATCAGCAGGAGCAAAAGGTCAGCAATAAATCTTCAAGCCTTTCTGTTATTTCCATATTTGTTCAGTTCTGTGATGTCCTGCCACTGCATTTGGATGCCTTTGACACAGCCATGAATTATTCCTGCTTTGTTTTTCCTGACAGTTTCGAGTATTCACTGCTCCCTTCCACAAGGTGGGCTTCGCAGATTTCTGGCTGGCTGATCAGCTCAACAGCCTGGTCGTGATACTTATGGATTTGGAATACATGATCTGCTTCTACAGCTTTGAGGTTCAGTGGGAGGACAATGCTGGACTTCTGGCAGATACAGGTAGAGTAATGCTGATGAGCCCTGGGAATGTGGTCGAAATGACCTGAAAAACAACAGAGCCAGTCAACTTCCTAATTGTCTGTTTTAAAGAGGGCTATTAATAGTACAGGAAATGAAAATAATTGGCATTTCTTAGAAGCGTGGCATTAGAGAGATTCTCCCCTTTCTTACTTCCATCCAGAGAAATGGAATTTCACATCAGCGTTCATTTCCTAATCCAGTCATTTGGCCCAATGTGCATATCCATCAAAGAATTTAGGCACAGCGCTCCTGATTGGAAAGAGAAATCCATTTTCCTGGCATTGTTGTTTTATTTCACAGTACTTTAACCATGTGTTTGCCTTTAGCCTCTTCCTGTTGCCCATCATGAGAGCCCTGAGCTTGTTAAGCACAGCTCTCTGTGCTGTAGCCTGGCTCTTATGGGCTCCATCGCAGTACCCTGAAGCAAGAGAGGATGGAGAAGCTCCTTAGTGCCACCTCTTATTTGATTTGAGTTGATGCTGCTCTGCCAGGCTTGTCCATGCTCTGTCTTCTCTTCTAGCCAGAAGGAACAGAGCTGGAATGTGAATTTTGACTTTGGCCTTCCCTGTGGCAGCCCAGTACCTGTCTCCTCACGGATGGGGCTGTTGATTTTCCATTTCAAGCAGTGACTGCTGGCAAATCATATTGTCTGATGGTTTTGACACTTGCTGAGAGAATTTGCTGTATGCTTCAATAAGCATCAGTGTTCACTTTTTTCCTCCAATCTGTCTGATCTTTCCCTTCATTTTAAAAGACAGCGTTGCGAGCAGCTAAATATTTACTTATTAAAAATAAAATTAAAATACATAAAGCAACTGTGTGCATAACAATTTGTCCTCTTACAATCTGAGAAGAGAAATGGTAGCACGGTGTTTTGGGATAAATATCAGCTAATAATGTGTCTCCCTTAGTGTGAATAAGAAACAAATGAATGTTAGGCAGCAGGGTGTTTGGTTTAGATGTGCTGAGTGAGACAGCAAAAGAATACGGAATTCTTGGGGAGTTCCAGGAAAAGCTGAGGGTTTCCTGGTCATTGCCTTAATAAAAAGAAGGCTTTCAAACATGGAGGAGGGGACACAATGGCATTGTGGTGGGGTTGCTTCTCATCCCAGTTTTTGAAGCCAGACTATCCCTTGGCTTTGCTTTTTGGAAAACAAAGCAAAAAATGCCAAACCCGGTCCCATCCTGAAATATGTTTTTTCCTATTACAATGCACAAGGAAAACAGGTCAAGGACATCTTGGGCAAAGTAGCCTTTTAGAGCTCTCCTGTAGAGTTTCTAAGTGCTCTCCCATTTATGCACAAAAACCCAGTGTCGAGGGCCTTTTGTAACTCCATCCTTAATTTGATTATTCACAGTACCGCCAACAGCACTGAGCACATTTAAAAATAGATTATTTGTAATCTTGCATGTTAGTTATGCTGGCAGGACTGAGGGAGTTAGATGGTGATCTGTCTGCATGTGTTATTGATGTCATGTCACCTGAACACCTCCCAGATGGAATATTGAGCTTCAGGATACTTTGGGCTCCTTGCTGTTTGTGTGCCTGAGTACCAGCTGCTGATGGGGAATCGCTGCCATAAAGTGATATTGCAGACAGCAAGACAACAGTAGTTCTTAAACTTCCTAACTCTTTGCCTTAACAGCTTCAACTGCTTTTTTTTCTTGCAGATAATCAGATTTGTAACAGCTACTCCTACGGAGTGAGAGCAGTTGTCCAGTGCATCCCTGCTTGGTTGCGATTCATCCAGTGCCTGCGCCGTTACCGCGATAACAAACGGGCCTTTCATCTGGTTAACGCTGGAAAATATTCCACCACCTTCTTCGTGGTGACATTTGCAGCCCTCTACAGCACTCACAAAGGTATTGGGGATTTTGGAGAATCCTTTGTGGCTCCTGGGGTTTGATTTTTGACACGGGAGAAGCTCAGAATCACAGGCATCCCGTTGAAGCGTGAGCTTCTTGTGTTTTGGCACCTGTGAAACATCTCTGGGGAAAGGCAGGGGCCTGCCCAGCTTGTAAAGAGCATTTTAAGATCTTATTTTAGGTGTTTTCCACATCCCTGGTCTGCTTAGAATTGCACTTAGGGAGCAGGGGAGGGAATTTTTAGGTTTCTCTTTTGAAAGCTGAAATACCTGTCAGGTTTTGCTGTGAAGGGAGGTGAATGGGAGGGAGATATATGAGGAAAGGGATAGCACAGCAAGTACTTCTGCCTTAACATTCATGAATATTTAACCTGGATCATCTAAATAATCGGTCCATCATTCCTAAATGTGAAGGCATGTGCACAGTGCCAGGAAAAAAAATGCTCTCTCTGATTTTCCTGTGTGATTCTATCCATGTTTTTTCTGCAGCTGGTAAGGAGTTGTTTCCAATCCATTTAACTGCAGATTGAGCTCTGATCCCTGAAGTTCCTCATCTCCCTGGAAACGACAATTACTCGATTCTGCTCTTGTTCTGAAGGAAAAAGCTTTTAGTTTCTGCACTTCAGGCAGTCACCCTGCCTTTCATTGTTCTGAAGCCCTAAAAGCTGTATTCTTTCATTTGAGAATATCTCCCCTCTATATATCCAGGAATTAGCAACCACACACAGTCGCGAACAATTACTTAGCCTGGAATATTCCTGTGGTGAGGCAGGGAGAAGTGTTGAAGGCATGATCCTAGTTAACATGCTGGAGGGGTGGCAGGGTTGTTAGAAACCTTCCTGTGGCCAAGAAATGTCTGTTTTACATAGCTGGGCCCAGAGTCACAGCGACGATGTTTGTCAGGCCTTGCACTTTAATGCAGGGAGGAGCAGTGGCCCAAACCGGCTGCAAGCTGGGATTTGGGCTCTGTATCCAGAGCTGGTGTGGGAACATCTTTTGGGAGCATCTCCTCCCTGCTGCCATGTCCCTGAAGCTCGTTCATGTTTTAGCTTGTTTGCTCAGTGACATTCTGCAGCCCTGCAGTCCAGTTAGTCACCGCTGCCAGAGCCTGGGACGAGGCACGGACAGATTGCCTGGCTCCAGAGTCACTGCTTGCATCTTCTGGAGCCAGAGCTGCTCCAGGGAGGCTGACTAATGCTTCTGCCTCCCTCTGGGGTGGGGAACACATTGCCACAGCCTTCAGTTGGGCTAGGGTTGGAACCAAGAGGAAAACCAGCCTCTGTCAAAATGTCCAGTTGAAGAGTTTGACCTCTTTCTGCCGCCCTTGAAGATTTTCATCTGCGCCAGTGTTGCCACCCCGGTTCTGGTCACTGCCACACATAACTGGTGTCCCCTTTCCCAGTCTGGCAAGGAGTGGGCTGTAATGAGGTGTTTATGAGCCTTGTTCCAGTTGCTGTGAGACGTCCCTGCTTTTGTCTGCCCAGTTTTGTCAGCAGCAAGTAGTTGGTGGTGTAGTACAGAAAAAGTTTTGGAAGCTTTGTGGCCTTTGGAAATTACACGTTAACACAGATTTGTAAATGTCACTGTTCAGAGGGCTGCCTAAAGCCCTGGGCACGTCCCCTCATGTTCCCATCCTGATATAAACACACTTTCTGGTGTGCTATACCTGTTAAGAAGCCAATTTTATCAAAGTGCTTTACACAGATTGCCACTTGGTTTGGAACCTGGAATCAGATGGTCTATCATCAAGTTGTTATGATGCTACTGTTGAAAATAGATGTGCTGCTCGCCCACACCTTCTCTGTGTCTGCCCAAGGATAGCAAACACCCCTCTCTTACCTCCTAAACATCTGTTGGGGCGAGCTGTGTGTTCTGAAGAAAGTGCTTCCCCAAACCAGGCGTCAAATTGGTGAAGATCCTTGCTCCTCAGACCTGCTCTAAATTTCAGTAACAAACCTATTAATTGCTGTGATATCAGTCTTATTTAAACAGTTTTCCATACCTGTGCTTGCAAACCTATGACTTACACCTCTGGAATGACAGCTTTTGGCTGCCAGAAGAGCGTAATCCCTGGCCTTTCCTTGGGAGGTCAGGTAATGGACACCAGAGCCTGTTCTCCACTTGGGAGGCCTGGGGACATCACAGCCCTCTGAGAAGTCTCATCTTCCTCCCTTCATTAGAGCACTGGATAATTTGTAATCCTGTGCTTGCTGCTGGAAAACAACTCCCAACTAAACAAATGTACAAATGCCACCTTATTATGTTTAAGTAATGTTTCTGTTCTAGTCTTGTGTGGTATTCCCTGCTCCAAACCTCCTCTAGTGAAGGATCCCCCCCAGTAGCACCATGTGGGCTCCTGACAAGTATCTGTTTCCCCAAAATATCCCTGTTTAATAATTCATATTGCTCAGGCAGTGCATAATTCAGATTCTTTATTCCCTCAGAGAAGCCATTTCTTTACTTTCCTTCCCTAGGATTTAGATGCAGGGTGCAATTTGCTCTGCTAATTGCAGTTTGGATGTCAGACCGCTAAGATAGCAAAGTGAATTCTGTCGGGTTTTTGCTCTGAAATTTGCAATGCTGTTGATTTGGGACCAGACCAGCTTTACAGGGGTAACTCCAAGCTGTCATCTTGATATTCAGGTATCACTGGGATTAGTGAAGCAAACGGGAGGGGAGCTACCCCAGAACATAATACAGGAGCAAGCAGCGGTGGCGTAAACGAGTGCAGACTCCAGCACGGCTCACAGGCACAGCCACGTTTCAGGGACGACAGCAACAACACGGGGACAACTGTTGCTGAGTTCCCAGAGGAGGAATTCTCAGTATTTTTATCTCTCCCAAAGGAATGGGAAGCAAAGGCCGTGTTCTGTAAATAAAGTGCTGTGGGGTGTGTTTGCTCAGGCAAATGAGGCACGGCTGTAACTCGAAGCTACCTGGCCACCGGTCCCTGCCCGTTCTGTCCCCTTCTTTCCCACCCTTGCTTTGCAATAAGGAGCTCAGTGCTGGCATTAAATTCCCTGCCAGTGCTGAGTAGCTTTCCCCAGAGCCAGCCAACAGAGTATTCCATTGCCTTATTTAATCCCTACAGAACCTACGTGCTGCTGGGGAAGCAGATGATTAAGGCTGAGCCTGTGGCGGAATATTCACCCCAAGCGCGGCGTTGTTTTGACACACAACTGCTTTCTGCTGTGTTTTCACTCTGCCAAAAGCAGATGTGCTGTGCTTGACAAGTGTCCCAGTAAAGCAGCTCCCACTTTGGTCCAGCTTGTCACAGCATTTGTAGAATCATAGAGTGGTTTGGCTTGGAAGGGACCTTAAAGATCGTGGAGTTCCAAGCCCTGTCCAATCTGGCCTTGAACACTTCCAGGGATGTGTTCCACAACTTCTCTGGACAACCTGTTCCCACCCTCACAGGGAAGAATTTCATCATAAAATCTAATCTAACCCTGCCCTCTGTCAGTTTGTAGCTGTTCCCCTTTGTCCTGTCACTCCAGACCCTTGTCCAAAGTCCCTCTCCAGCTTTCTTTGAGCCCCTTTAGGCACTGGAAGGGGCTCTAAGGTTTCACCAGAGCCATCACCTCTCCAGGCTGAACACTCCCAGCTCTCTCAATCTGTCCCCATAACAGAGGTGCTTCATCCCTCTGAGCATCTTCATGGTCTCCTCTGGACTCACTCCAGCAAGTCCAGAAGCTCCTTACACCGAGGGCATCCGAGAGAGGGAAACCCACAGACATCTCTTCTTGTATAAATGGTGCTTGCATTATAGAAGGCAATATGTCAGATATAAAGAAGGCAGATATGTCAGATACTGACATATCTGGAAGAGCCAGCTTTGGTTTCACTCCTCACTCAGGACCTGACTCAGGCTGTGTAGGATATGGTTATTCTATTTAGGTGTTCAGCTCTTCTAAGAAACAGTTGTGTTGTACTACTCAAGGAGTGCAGGTCATTCTTGAAGCTTTAGTCATGATTTATACTCCAACTTTATTCCTTTTAAAATGAGACATTGTGATTTTGCTGCTGACAGTTTTCTCTCACCTGGATGCAGCTTGCTCACATAGTGTCATTGGAAATACCAAAATAAAGATTTGGCTTCTGTGCTTGAAGAACTGAGCTTGAGTGCCTCTCTTTCATAATTTTCTTGTTTTGTGGGGTTTGCTGGTTCAGTGTGACCATTTTTTGTTTAGCTTGCTGTTGGCTGTGTGGGATTTTATCCTTTAACTGAAAGGCAGGATGGTTTATGGACATTGTCAGTTTGATTCACACACCTAATTCATTGAAATCCTTGTGGTCTTAGTAGTATCCTGCTATTTATTAACCTCTGAATTATGCCAGAGTTAATCCATGTGGCCTGGAAACTTGAGTAAGCATCTCCTCTTCCATCCTGCTCCCACAGTTTTTCCAGGTACTCCAAATGGGGCAGCTGAACAGCAATTGTCATTGGCTTGGGGTGCCCTGGAGAGCCCTAGGTTGGTCTAAGGTAATGGAACTACCGTGCACTTTCTCATTAAACAGCCCAGGAAATTGGCAGTAATTAAAAATACAGAAGTTAACTAAATAGGGCTGTCTCTGAAGAGCAGTGCTCCTGTCTGTGCTCTCCCCATCGCTTCAGAAACAGGCTCCTCTGCAGTAATGCCTGATGTATGATTTTTCAAGGCAGCCCCAAGAGAAAAGGGCCAAGGAATAGAGATGTGGAGTGTCACGGCCAGAGCCATCCTGCGATTAATGGCTTTTGCAGGAAGGTGTTGGACCGTCCCTTATTAACAGAGAGGTTCAACCAGGCCTGACCAGAGGAAGATGAATGGGAAAATGTGCTGCTTTTGGGAAATGCAGTGGAAAGTTCCCAGGTCTTTACCTGCTGCTCACTCCCCATTAATCAGGGCACCTGGGGGCGTTCCCAGCGGTGACACCACATCAGCCTGGAAGAGATCCCATGGCTCTGCCCTCCAGGGGAGGGATGGTGATGCTCAGCAGGATGGGGCACAGGCTGGGGTGACATCCAGTTGTGCCCCTGGGGGCTGCAGGAGGTACCTGGCTGCACCTGAGCTCTGTGGCTGGTGGGTTGTGTCACTTGTTGTCATTCCTGTGTTAGAGGCTGCAGCTTGCAGCTCCCCGTGGAGTGAGGACAATAAAGCACTGTGATCTTCCATGCTTACAGCAGGAGGCAAGGAGGTGATGTGAGAGCTGGGACTAAAACTAAATCAGTGCAACAGTGTACAGCCCCCAACTGAGGTAGATAATTCCATTTTTAGGGGTGGGGCAGGGCAAAATAAGTGAACATGTAGAATTCTTGTAAGCACAAAACTTGAAAAGAGAAGATCACAAAAGAATGAAGCAGGAGATCCTGTTCCCTCACTTCTGTGTTGGTACAAGAGCTCCCGTTTCTCCCCCTCTTCCTCAGCACTGAAAGAGCTGTCAGCATTTGATTTAGGTGTCACAAGAGCCTTATAGAGTGCTTGGATTGACCTCTTGAAGTAAAACAAACTTTGTAATGGGATTAACTGGCTTCTTGCTTAATACTTGCCGTTTTCACATGCCTTCCCTTAGCACAGCACACTGGCAACTCCACCAGGATGGATGTTCAGAGCCAAAACATGCACCGTCTGTCACATTGCTGTGAGCTAGGATGAATTTTTGTCTGAAACCCTGTCATCCCGTGCCCAGGAGGCCTCCAGTAATGAGTTGTGTTCATTAGGCAGTCTTTCTGATCCTTTCCATCAGAGCGGCAGCAGCGTCATTAGTGAGGAATTGGGAGGCACTGCCGTGGGCAAACATTTCTTATCCTGGCCTCTGACCTCCTCACGGCTTTGACGTGGCCCCCTGGTTCCTCCTGGTTCCTCCTGGTTCCCCATGAGCTCAGCTGCTCGCTGTCACCCATCCCAGTATCCCGGGGATGCTGCGGCAGGAGCAGCCTGGCCGGAGGTGCCGGTAAGCGAGCGGGGCAGGAGAGCAGAGACAGCAACCCCTGCTCGGTGGGCAACCTGGGAATGGGAATTCCCGGGGATTTTGGCAACTCCCTGTGCACAAAAAGGCATCAAATCCCACTGGGAAGCCTTGCTGTGCTTTGTAGGTCTGCAAATGTCAGGTGGGACATCGGTGGTGACCTCAGCACCCCAGAGGAGATGGGGATTAACAGCTGGGATTTGGGAAGTGGAGCATCGTGTCACTTATTGTGCCTTGGTGGCTGGGGAAATGGGAATGCTAATGAATGAGGTGTTAGTAAAAAGGGTGACCTACTGATACTTAAATTCACTTAAGAGGGGGGGGAAGCCTGACCTTTTTTTTTAATGGAGCATTTTAAGAAAAGCAAGTGGCTGCATTACAAGCAATTTTCCTGTCAGATACACACAGGCCTGGAGTCTGTGGTGGTGCAGAAATGTAGGAGATGCAATCATCTAACAATTTTTCTCTTTTGCTTTTAAAAGAAGTAAATTTTGAAAGAATCTGCTGTTGGATGTCAAAGCATGATAGAGGTAGCAGATGACCTTGTGTCCCCATCCCCAAACTGTCCATCAAAGGCCCTGATTACCATGTTATTAATTTCTGATCATGAATCCTGATATTCTTACTAGTGAGACTTCTGCCTTTGATTGGAAACCCCATCCTCCTCAAGGCAGCGATTAAACTTTCCCTAAGAACACTTCTCAAAAGCTACAGGAGGCACCAAAAATGAACCAGCCCAAATCTCAGCCACTACTGATAACTCTTTTCCCCCTGCTTGCAGTTAAATCACATTTGTCATTTTGTGAGGTACAAGCCAGGAGTTTGCTGCCGTGTCTTGAAATTAGACACAAACCAACGCAGACCCACAGAGGGTTTTTAATGCAAACACAATTTTGGGATTTCCCTTCTCTACAAATGTAGACTCTTGGCTAGAAGAAGATATGAAATGTTGCCTCTTGACAGTTCTTTGCTGCTGCTTTGCTTAAATCGTGCCCGGAGGCGACTGCAGAGGTTTGCACAATCCAAGGGAAGGTGTTTGGCAGAGCCCATCAGCGCACTGCAGCGAGTCCTGCGTGTGCTCCTGTGGGTTATTTTTGCCTTTTAACTGCATGAAGTCCCCTGTCATGTCCTGGCTCTGCCATTGATCAGTGCTAAACAGCAGGACGTGCTGGCTGGGCAGAAAGGCAGCGTAACCCGCTCATTAAGGTATCTAATTACTGAGGGGAGAGGTAACGCTGTGCTTCGAGCACTGAGGTGTTAGACAAATGCTTGGGGATGTCACTCTGATGGCAGTTCTTATGTAGATAAGTCACTTCTGGCTGTCACCCTGCTCTGTGGTGTGCTGGGATGGAGTTAATGGGCACACACCATCCCTAGGCCTGCTCAGAGCTGCGCTTGCCTTGCATGCTAAGTACATTTGTGCTTTGCTTCTGCTTAAATCTGTGGCTGAGGCTGGGTTTGGTGAGCTTGGACCAAGGGTTGGTTGGCAGTCAGTGTTTTGTGTAGCAGGGCTTACCTGGCTGTGTTCCCTGATAACCTCCTGCTTCCTCCAGCTTTTATCAGAGCGCTCCCCATCAGCACAACCCAGGGTGGGTGACACACCAGGAATGCTTATCGAGGGCCATTGTGCTCTTATCCAGCCCTTCAATAATACATGGCATTGATTTTTGCTGTGTTGAATACTATATGGTGTTTACATTCCCCAGAATAATTCAGCAGGGTAAACAGATAGTATTCTTTGGAGGTAAAGTCAATATTAACAGCGTTCGGGAGAGCACTCGCTGTCTCTCTTTGATGGAAAGCAACCTTTTCTCTTGCCTGTGCTTCGAAGGGGCTGTAATTTCTGCAGAGCAGTGTTCCCTCAGAATGCCAGTCAGACACTGTGGCCCCTGGGGCTGCTTTGGGGAGCCAGGATATTGCCTATCAGCAGTTTTTGCAGGCGGCAAATTCTGCTGCTGCAAGTGCCTTTGGCTGTTTTAGGGGACTGTGGCTATTCACAGCTTCAGTTCAAAGGTGGAAGCCATCCATTATTTATCTAGTTGACCTTCTGGAGCAATTTGAGGTGTATTTGTGCAGAGGATCTGCTGGAATTGCATGTTATAGGGTAAACTGAGGATGCTAATGGAAATTCTGTGGTGAAGGCTGCAAACACAGGCTTTGTGGCAGGTGGGAGCAGCCGGGCATTGTGGACTCAGGTAGCCTCTGATACAACTGCACACCTCCAAGCTGCAGACATGGCATTGTGAGCACTGAAATCAGCCCATCCTCAGGCTTAGAGCTGCACCTGCAGCTCCAGAGGTTTTGTGCTGGTGCTGTTTTGTCCTGCACGTGCTGCTTTGAATAACAGTGCTCAGGAAGCTGCTCCGTGGCTGTGCCCTTTGGAGCATGGAGTAGGAAGGTCCTTCGTGCCTCTCTTGGGGGGATGGCACTGGTGCCATGGGGTGTTGAAAATGTCCTCTCTTTTCCTTCCTGGAGAGGTTGAGATCTGCCAGGTGTCCAGAGTGCTGCTCTCATCCAGAGACTCTCTCCCTCTCTCATGGTTTTTGGTGTTTTCTAGCAGCTCATTAAACAAAGAAAAAACACACAGGATGAAACAGTTCCTGCTTAAATAGACCCTGACATCATCATAAATATGCAGAGCTCTGTATTGCTCCTGGAAAACCGGCAGGCCAGGAGTTGATGGAGCCTCTGGGCAGAATATGAATGCCTTGATTTTCTCTCCCCCTGAGCAGCAGTGAAGAGGGCTGCCTGGACCAGCCAGCAGAGACCCAGCTATAATTGCTTGCCTGGAGCAGTAACATATTTCTGCACACCAGCTGAATACCAATGAGGACAGAAGGAAGGGAGGTATCAAACAGAACTGCAGGCAGGAGGAGAAGGAGGATAAGTGATTAAAGGAAGGACTCGGAGGCCAAGACTGAAGACAATAGGCTGGTTCTGATTAGGGCATTTTACCAGGGAGTGATTTGGGTTTTTAATGAGTTCTTTCAGGAGCTGAATGCATTGCAGAGCTGCTTGGTGAGAAAGGGAGCAGGAGCAAGGGGCCAGAAGTGTGAGCCCAGGTGCCACTGAGAAAGCTGCTGCAAAGACAGAGGCAGAGAGAGGGGAACTGAGCCCAGGATAACTTCACTGAAAGCAAGCACATCCTTTTGTGATTGGTGAGATTAGATTTCTCACTTGGGCCTTTTCCTTCCCAATTTTCCTTTCTGTAACTGCTCACAAGAACCTGTGCCACGTGCTCTGGGATGACCCTGCTTGAGCAGAGAGGTTGGACCAGGCTGACCCACTGTCCCTTCCAACCTGAGCCATTCTGGGATTTAGGTTTAAACAGGGAGAACCTTTGAAATCCCCTTCCTCTGCAATTGCCAACTTAGGATAGAGTTTTGTTTGGCCCTTGTGTGCTTGGAGATGACAATCAGGGGCCAGACCAGCCCCCTCCATGACCACAGAACTCCAAAAGAGCTGCCCAGCAATACTTCCCTGCTCTTCTACCTGCTCCTGCAGGGCATGGCTCAGGCCAGGGATGTGATGGATGGTGCTGGCTGCATTGACTTCTCTATGGATGCTCCATGAAGGTGTGGAATAAGATTCAGTTTATTTGAGTTCTGTCCTTAAGCGGGGGGAAAATAAAATAAATAACCCAACCCAAAGCAGCGTGATGTAATTTTCAAGCCTAAGGTGAGAGGAAGCACTGCAGCCTCACAGTGTGTTTTTGGAGCATTTTAGGTACTTTGAAAGCCCATACAACCCATGAACTGCCTCTGAATTATCCTTTAGGGTCTGGTAATGGGAACTAAACATGGAGATCTAATGAGCTAAAAATAATGCTGGAAAGAACAAGCTTAGTGTCTCATGAGTCACCGAATGTCAGCATCTGCCTTTTCCTCCTGAAATAATGTTGTGGAGGCTTTAGAGAAGCTGAGGGCAGGGAGGAATGAAACCTGGCAGTGCAGCCCTCATTGCTAAGCTCCAAAATCCTCACCTGTGTCCCTTTCTGTGGGCAGCTGCAGTTAAAAATAGCCTGGGAGAGGCTGTTTCCAGGCAGCGGCGGCGTTTGAGGTACCTGGGCATCCGCAGGACGCGAGCACTGCTCCCGGCTGACGTCACGGCTCTGCAGGGACCAGGAATGTGATGCTAGACCCGTGTCTTGGCCAAGCTGAGCATGTGGGGTGTGCTCAAAAGCTTCCAGCCTTGCCCCAAAGCAGGGAAACTGCTCAGACCTGGGAGCTGCAGCGATCCCCTGCCCTTCTCCTGCACCGACTGTGTAAAACAGGCTTTGCTGCATAAGTGGCGTTCAGAGGTTTGCTTTGGGTGAGGGGGTGTTTTGAGAGGGGCAGGAGCAGTGTGGGTTTGACCTATATCCTGCACATCATGTCCAGAAAGCCTGAAAGGCATAATGGGAGGAATGTGCTCTCATTTTCACCTCCATTAATTTTATCGGATTGCCGTGTTACGTTTAGATCGTAATTGCTGGAAATACAGAGGGAAGGAGAAGGCAAATTGCCCTGTTGCTCCCTGGCTGATCAGCTGCAGGATTCTGTTGTTTTAAAGCTACATAGATAGGAAAAGGTGCTGTCATGCAGCGTGGTGTTGGGCTGAAAACATCTTTTTTGTACTGGAAATGTTATTTGCTTTGTTCGAGGGAATCAGTGAATGAGCAATTGCTGAGGCTGCACAGAAAGGAGAGATTCCTGCTAGCAGCCAGGTGCAAAATGTCTCAGCTTTCTGAAGCATCATAACGTGTTTTATTTGCATTAATTTTTTGAGCCAGCTTTTCAAAAGCAAACAGAATTACCAGCTCTGCTTGGTTTTCCCCAGCCAGCTGATGCAGGGAATTGTAGCCAAATTGAGAGCAATGAAACCTTTTCAGGGGGGAGTGGGAAACAACTTTGTTGGAAAAACGGGTCCCCAGCTGAGCAGATCGCTGGCCCACAGTCTCCTGTTTCCCAAGAGAAGCTCTGTATGGGTATTTAAAACTCCATACTTCAGAATTTTTAGAATTTCCTGCTTTAGAATTTGTCCATTTTAATGCATTGCTGCCTTTTCCCTTGCCACCACAAGCTCTGAAATGGCTGGTGGTAATTCCTGTACTGGCCACGCTCTTCAGGCTTTTAGTGCACTAATTCACAGTTGCTGATGTTAATACAAACTCAAATATTTTCTTACCAAGCCCTCCTAGCTGAGCTCTGCCTCTCTGCTGCATCCTTTGTACAAGCCGGTGTCCTTTGCGATTTGTGGCCCTCAGCCTCCACCTGCTGTTCAGAGCCAGAACGGCAGCTCTGCCATAAATCCAAGGACATAAAAACCATGGAATATCCTGAGTTGGAACCCACGAGGATCCTCGAGTCCAGCTCCTGGCCCTGCACAGGACCATCCCCAAGAATCCCACCTCATGTCTCAGGGTGTTTCCCAAACTTCCCTGAACTTTGGCAGGCTTGGGACTGTCACCACTTCCCTGGGAGCCTGTTCCAAATATTAACTTAAATTTCAATCCCAAGTGCTGAAAGTTGAACGAGATGAAAGTGGAATTCGAATAACAATATAAAACAGGTCCTGCTAAGGCTTTTGGTTTGGCTCAGATTAGTATTTGGTGCATTTTCCCAGAACTTGGATAGAAGAGGTGATTTGCCCTGCTCAAACGAGGCAGCTTGTAGCTGTTTTAAGAAGGGATGTGCTCTCAGTTCTACAGAAGTATCTTGTTCTTCTCTTTTCCAGCTAAAAACCACAGTGACACCCAAGTGTTCTTCTACCTGTGGATTATCTTCTGTTTCATCAGCTCTTGCTATACCCTCATTTGGGACCTGAAGATGGACTGGGGTCTCTTTGACAAAAATGCTGGTGAAAATACCTTTCTCCGAGAAGGAATTGTCTACCCACAGAAAGTGCGTACGCAGCCTGCTCTTCCCTTAGGACAGCCTTGTAACATTTTAACCACACTTGCTGAGTTTAGAGCCTGTTGCAATTGGCCACTGGAGCATTTCAGTGCTGAGATTATCCAGCAGTAGAGCTGATTTTTTTTTTCTTTTTCCCCCAAGAGATCATTTCTGTTCGTTTTGCTTGAGTTTGAGCAGCAGATTTTGCAGCTTCCCAAAGACCTGATGAGGTCTTTTCTGTGCAGAAAGGTGTTTGTTGAGCTGTTTTGTTCTTGTTGCTCCTCAGGCATACTACTATTGTGCCATTGTAGAAGATGTCATCCTGCGTTTTGCGTGGACCATCCAGATCTCCCTCACTTCCATGCAAATCTTTCCCTACGCTGCAGACATCATTTCTACTGTGTTTGCCCCACTTGAGGTGTTCAGGTAAGGCTGCTGGGCTGAGCAGCTCGTTTCTCTTGGATTTATATTCACATTTTTTGTTCTGTGATGTCAGCATGGTGGGGGGGAAGCGCCTGGATGCTTGGATATGGAATATATTGGTTTTTATTTCAAGGAAACCAGGATTAACAGGAATATTTGATCCAGACAGGGTGCTGAGTGAAGAAAAGGATAGGGGGCTCTGCCACACTGTGGAGCTGAGTCCTTCACACTGGGTTTGCAGTTCCTTCTGAACCATGACATAATCTCGAGGGGTTTGGTTTACCAAACTTAATAATTTGGTTACCGAATTTCTCCTTGAAATTTCCAGTTGAAACTTCATCCTCAAGTTTCCAATTTTCAAACCTCTGCTGCATTTTTTCCAAATGCTAATTTGTATTCTGTGTCATTGATTTGGATCCTGCAAGGTTCCATGACCTTTAAACACCTTGACTGTAGCTGGAAACCCACTCTCACAGCTTCCTGGGAAGAACTTGAAGCTGACCCTCACTCATGTAGACACTGGAGGTGGCCTTTGGCTTGTACAGCTTGGTACCTCCATGCTGTCCATATCAGGACTGTCAGCATTAGGATAAGGAATAAACCTGAAAACTTCTCCAGAGGAAAGATGTTGCAGCAGGTGCTGCTGTTAGCCACTGGATGTTTCTCCAGGTGCACATCCCAGTACTTTGCCAAATGTGGGAAATGTCTGTAAAAAGGGAGCTCAGTTGGTAATACCCCCTTTT
>NC_031777.1:2313213-2362744 GCF_001522545.3 Parus major | reverse complement strand
TTTGTGTGGAACTTTTTCCGTCTGGAGAACGAGCACCTGAACAATTGTGGTGAGTTCCGTGCGGTGAGGGACATCTCGGTGGCGCCGCTGAACGCGGACGACCTGACACTGCTGGATCAGATGATGGATCAGGAGGACGGCGTCCGGAACCGCCGCAAGAACAAGCAGTGGAAGCGCAGCCTGAGCGTGTCCCTGCGCAGGCCTCGCCTCGCCTCACAGTACGTCTGGCCTCTCCTCTGCCACAGAGTCCTGCCCTGGAGCTGCTCTTAATAATTCCTGCTCATTAAGGACTGGGAATCCTGGACTGGGAATGGCACAAAGATTTCAGCCCGGTCTTCAAAGGGAGGACAGGTCCAGTTAGTAAACGAGAGTCTCTCTCTGCCAGGGAATTAATCCATCCTTTGGATTAATAATATTAATATGGGATTAATCCCCTACTGGGGTTCTGGTAAACCATCAGAAAAGGGAGTTGCCTTTTTACAAGGCTCCCCTCCTGCAAAAATACCCTGCCAGAGGTTATAAATGCAAACTGGAGGAGAGGTTCTCCTCAAGCAGACATTTTGGGGACTTATAAAAAAGAGGAAGAGGGACTCTTTATACCTCCTGATGAGAGAAGGGACAATGGCTTTAAACTGACAGAGGGCAGGGTTAGATCAGATATTAAGAAGGAATTCTTCTCTGTGAGTTTGGTGAGGCCCTGGCACGGGCTGCCCAGAGAAGCTGTGGGTGCCCCATCCCTGGAAGTGTCCAAGGCCAGGTTGGATTTGGCCCTGAGCAGTGTGGTTTAGTGAGTGGCATCCCTGCCTCTGGCAGGAGGGTTGGAACCAGATGATCTTTAAGGTCCCTTCCCACCCAAACCTTTCTATGATTCTGTATGATTCCAGTTTTTCTTTGGTTAAAGTTCATACATAAGATCTCAAATCCAAATCCTCAAATCCAAACCCCTCCATTTTTTTCTTCCCACCCATCATTCTCTCACCCCAAACGTTTCCCAGCCCTGCACCCCAGCCCCTGAACCTGTCCACTGTGTGTTTTCCCTGCAGGGCCTGTGTCCCTCCTGCCCTTTGGCCAGGGAACAAGCCCAGGCTCCTCAGGGATGCTGAGGCACAGCGGGTCAGGAGAGTTGTGCAATCCCTGCAGCACTGCATGGGAGGGGTGGGAAGAGGAGGAGGAGGAGGAGGGTGTGCTCTGGCCTCAGGGCTCTGCTTGGCTCTTATCCCTGCACAGATGGGACCAATACCAACAGCCTTGGGGTGGCTGCTAGAGACTAAAAAATGTTATGCAAAAGGAATGTGGGCCAAAGCCTGGTGGAATTCCCTCCAGCCATGCCCATTTACCCCTCAGACGTGCAGTGAGTGGAGATGTGCCAGGCATATCCCTAAAGAACTTCCTGTTCCTCAGTGCAGCCCAGCAGGAGACAGAGCAGGAACACTCCTCTGGATCCTGCAAGGGTTTTGTGGAGTTCTGTGGGGATCCACACCCAGCAGTGCAGTGTCCCCAGCCATGTCCCAGCCTGGCAGGTGACACTGGCCACGGGCAGAGAGAGCAGTGCCACAGGAGCAGGATGCTGAGGGACTGCTGGGGCATCTTTACAAGGCTCTGCTATTCCCAGGGAGAGTGGGAGGGTGTGAAACAGTCCCAGTGGATTGTTTATTCCCCTTCTGCATAAGAAAGATATTTTTCCCCTTTTTTTTGTTCCCCCAAGTGCACTGTGGGTTTGCTGTCTGCGCGTCATTCCAGAAATTCCTTCTCCCCAGTGAGTGTTTTGTGTTTTGTTTTCTTTCAGGTCCAAGGCTTCTGACACAAAGGTATTGATAGAGGACCTAGCAAACGAAGTGAACACATGAGATGGCCACGTTCTCTTATTCCACATCCTTTGTTTTCTCGTTCTGTTCCCCTCTTCCCCAAGTAACCCGAGCTCTGGTACAGATCCAGCTGAAAACAGGAGAAAACACTGAACACGTTTTCCGAGCTCTTCCAGACCAGATCCTATGGACTCCAACAAGCTCACTGTGTTTCGTTTCTTTTCTTCTGGGTTAATTTTAATGTTCTATTTTAAACAAACAAACAAACAAAAATAAAATATTTTACTTTGTTTTGCCAATAAAGAGGACAGTTCAGGAAAGAAGGATTGTTTACAGTCTCAACAAGGACATACAAACCTTATCTGGATAACGAAGCATCATAGGGACTCCCTCATGGGACAGTGCCGAGAGCACACTCGGTTTCTGCTTGGCCCGGTTTTAACTGGTTGAAACCGGACTTTTTAAATCTGATTTTTTTTTTTTTGTTGTTTTTTTTGTTTTTTCAGTTATTTTTTTATTTTTTTCCTTCATATCCAGCGCTGAGGCACTGGCTGCACTTGCAGGGAAAGTGCACTTAGAGCAGTATCTTCATTCATGAAGCTACTTTTTAATTTGATGTAACTTTTCTTATAATTTTTTGGAAATATGATGTATCTGCTGCATATAGTTTTCACATTATTTATGAAACTTAACAACCATATGAGAGTGATTTTGAGTCCTGTGCAATTGAAGGTTGTAACGGTGAAACAAAGTGGGGAATGTAGATCTCCATCTCCAGGGTCGTGGGGTGATGCCCCTGCAAATAACCCCTCTCGTGAGACAACTTGCACCTGTGTGTACCTTCTCTCTCTTTTATTTCTTTTCAATTTTATTTTAAACCAAAGTTTCTCTTTCTGATATTTTTTTAGTTGCTGCTACTGCTTCTGGGCATGTCGCTCGTGCCGGTTCAAAGCCAACTCCTCCATGTGTGAAAGTAGTGCAGATGATCCTGAGATGATCCTAAGGAAAGGAGAGTTGGTTCCCACCAACAGCACAAAACACTGGGTGAACAAAGGCTTTGGAACTGCATTCTCCAGATCAAAAAAAGTACTTTTCCAAGCCTTAGATGTGTCCTGAGGGCATCTCAGCCCGAGCAGGGAGCTTTTCAGGAGTTCTCCAGCAGCCCAGCAAAGTGGGACAAGGCGAGGAGGTGACAGTTCTCATGGGACAGGGGGTTCATCAGGCTGGGGCTTAGGAGTGGTGCTTTGCTCCAGGGAGCATGGAAAGATCTGTGGTGTGCTCACACGATGGGGAAGGTGAGATGGAAAACAGCTCTTCTGTGGCTTCTGGTTGAGCAAAAAGCCTCTGTTGGGCACTGTCCTGGTGATCTGCCCCTTGGCTCATCCCATTCCCCCAGTTTGGGAAGTGGGATAATTGAGCAGATCTGGGTAATGGACAGCTGAGCAAATTGTGTTGGATGAGAGATGTGACTTGGATGGCCTCAGAGTCCTTCCCTTGGCTCGCCCTGTTCTCCCTGGGTCTGCAAGGGAAGGGTGAAACTCCTGAAGGAGGATCCTCACCTGGCTGGTGATGGTTTGGGTGATGGAATTGCAGGATTCTCCCCTCTGTTGCTGTTTGGTGGTTGTTCCCCTTAACCAGCCCAATGTCTCCCATGGCTGGTGTGTTCCATTTCCTCAGTTTGCCTGCTGTGCCTCTTGCCCAGAGGAACTGGAGAAGGAAACTTGGTTCTCTTCATTTAACTGGAAATAGATTAAAACCCCGTTGTGGTGCTGCTCTGGTGGGAGCAGAGCTGGATGAGCTGGGGCTGTGCTGTCCATCTCCCCTGGATTCCTGCCTTTACCTCCCCTTGGTCATTCCCATTCACATGGAAGTGGAGTCTGGGATATAAAACCCCTTAAATATTAAAATATTTCAGGTTCCTAATTTGCATTGGTGCCATGTCCAAACCATGTGAAGGTATTTGCAGCAGTGGGGAATGGAGCCATCCCTGCCTGGGGAGGTTAGGGGAGGGCAGCTGCACTGGGAGGGAGGCAAGCCAAAATTATTTGGATTCATTCAAATCAAGTAACAGCACTGGGTGTTACTTAAGCAAGTGGGTTTTTTATACAAAGAATCTGAGCTTAATTGGTAATTGTCTTCCTTTCAGAGGGAAATTAAAAATACAGAGAGACATCCTGAGCAATTTGGTCCAGTGGAGGGTGTCCCTGCAGGACAGGGGATTGGAACTATATGGTCCTTAAGGTCGCTTCCAACCCAAACCATTCCATGGTTCTGTGGTTTGGAAATTATTCCAGTCCCTTGGGAGCACCCTGCCTTCCTCAGCTGGGCTGGGGAGGGCAGGGCATGGCTGTGTGTCCATCTGTCCATCCTGCTGCTGCACCCTCCAACCCTCTGCTTCCCAACCTCCTGGGGAGGGTGGGGTTGCAAGTGATTAAATTCTTACTCTGTAGTTAACCCAAATCCTTATGGGAAGCAAGAATTTGGTGTGTCCATCTGCTCTGCTCCTTGCTCTGCTCTTTCTCTTCCCTTTTTCTGTCTTTACTGGCAGGAGAAGTAAGGGGTGGGGGGAAAAAAGGGAGGTGGTGCACTACGACAAGCAAACATTATCTCCTAAAATAAAACATGGTCCCTTTTGGCAGTGGAGATGCTGTCTTGGGGGAAAGCAGCCTGAATTCCCAGAAGTGTGGCTTTTAAAGGCTCCTAGCTCCCAGCCCTGCCTGTTCCCTCCCTCCCAGGGATTTCTGAGAAATCAGGCGTGCAGATTCCTCCTGAGAGCAGCGAGCACTAAAGCCGGGATGGCTCCACATCTACGAGAACATCTGGCCAATAAAGGGAGACCTAATGAAGCAGAACAGATGGTGAGAGAAAATAGCTCTGGCACTCCTTGGGAGCAGCAGGAGCGAGGGGAGTGGGGACATTTCCTGAGCTGGGCTTTGCTCATGGGTGCTTGAAAACACTCCTGTAGGGAGAGCAGCGGGGTGGCAGTCCAGAAGGACAGAGCAGCGTTAAAAGGAGCTGAGGGTGAGGGTTTTATCCACTGCTTCAGTTGTTGGGATGCAGCTGGATGGGAAGTGGAATCTGAGGAAGGTCTTCAAGCTCTGGCTTTCAGGTGTTGGGCTGTGCCTCGTGATTCAGTGGAGGTTGAGTTGTACAGCTCTGAGGATGGTGTGGAGCTGCTTTGGTGTGGTGAAACCCATTAGGGAGGGCTAAGGAGAGGAGATGCCGCACTGTGGCGTTTATGACTTCTGGAGATTCCCTTGAACTCACTTCTCCATGCTGATTCCCTCCTGCTTTCCTGGGGATTTTGGGGTTGCAGGGGCTGAGGTGTTGCAGCATCCAGAATTGATTTGCTGGCTGGGGTTCCCCATGTGGCTTTGGGATGGTGTCACCAGAAACACCGGCTCCCTGTGCCTGGGCAGTGCCATGGGTGTGCTCCTGACAGGACTGGGACAGGATTCATGGCATGGGTGTGTCCCAGCAGGGCAGGATTGGGATCTTTGGACTCAGCAAGGAGGAGTGGGAGCTTCTCCAACGAGAACCGATGCTGTCCCACCACATTTTAAAAGAAATGCATTTGCAGCACTCCTGGCTGCAGCCTGTATGTATCCAGCAAGCTCCTACCTCTCTCATCCAGGTGCATTCCCAAAGTCAGCTGCTGTTCATCCTACGCCTTTCCCAACCCTGCTCCTGGCCCTCCTCATTCTCTCAGTGTCTTTGCTGTTTGTCTGATTCCAATGAAAGGGGTCAACTGGCAGCAGCCTTCAGCATGAACTTCTTGGGATGGGAGGGATCTCTGGTGGAAATCTCAGCAGAGCTGGATCCTGCTGCTCCATCTTCCCTAAAAACGCTTGTGCTGCTTGTTCTGCCTCCGTGCTGGCACTGTGCAAGGCCAGTGTGGCAGACAGGGAGGGAAGGCATGTTCCTCATGTTCCTGTTCCAGGAGATACCCTGGGGATTTCACTTCCCACGAGCAGCGCAGACAGTGTGAAGCCTTTGCTGTGTTTTGAACGGCCGAGCGGATTTGGCCTGGTCCTGCAGGGATGCTGCCGTGCTCTGCCCTCGTCCCCAGCGTCCTGCCGTGTGCTGGGAAGTGTCCTGGGGCTGGCACATGGCTTGGCAAGCTGGGGACACAAAAGCCACTTTGCTCACATGCTGCATCCCAGCTCCACATCCTCCCTCCTCTCCTCCGCCCTTCTGCTTCGCACTCGCAGGGGGAAGGTGATCTTCTGCCTTAAAACATTTTTAATTTTTTTTTTTAATTTACTTTTGTATTCCAGAAGGCAATCAGATTGTTTTGTTTCCTTGGAAAAGAGGGGCTGGGGCTCCTGGGGGAAGAGTGGGAAATCCCTACGGTACCTCTGCAGCAGTCACGGCTGGGCTCAGTGGCTGTCACCTCATCAAACCCTTCACATCACCCCAACCCCAAACTCTGCACCTTGGGGCCAGTGTCCCCTGCTGCCACCGTGGGCTAAACCATCCTGGGGTGTCACCATCCCTGGGGGCTTCAGTCCCTGCTGTGACACCCCAGGAATGGGACACAATGCGGGGAGCACCCCGGTGCTGACACCCCAGCCCTGTCCCTGTCCCTGGCCTTGGCACAGCCCTGGCAAAGCAGGCGAGGGGCCCTGTGGCCTGACAGTCCCTCGAGCTCTGTAAACCAAATTGCAAACTCTTCACTCCAGAGGAGAAATTGGGCATCCTGGTAGAACTTGCGATGACCTCTCCATCCCGCAGGTCCTCGTGGCGAAGGATCGGCGCTTGGAAGAGGCCCGGGGTGGAAATGCCAAAGTTCCCCCTGGGTCCCGCTGCCGCCTTCCTCTCCCCCTCCCCGCTGTGTTGGTCTAAATGATCTTTCTATGAAGCCCTGTAGATGTCAAAAGTAATTATGGAGTGTGATTAGTCCTCTGTGGGTGCTTTCTTTCTTCCCCCCCCCCTTTCTCTTTTGCTTTCCCCTTCTCCACTCTTCGGTTTTGGCTCAGTGGAAAAGGTGAGGACAAAGAATTGCCGCTTGCTTGGACTCATGATGTATCTGTGACTGCGCTATTAGCTGTCTCCTCCTCCCTCCCCAAATGGATATAATTTTTGAAGTGTGGAATTCCCTTCTTGATAAGTAGGTTTTAAAAAAAAATAATAATACTGCACAATGTGATACTGTTTCATAGTTTCTAGGTGGTTGTATAAAGCAAAGTTAATGTGATTGTGTTTTTTCAAAGGAAAAAGTGATTGGTTACGAAATCTGTCCTTTTTTCATTATTACAAGCTCTTTGTTTTCCAATGATCTGATGGCTCTTTTGTCCCTGGTCTGTGTGTGTGTCTTCCCAAGTGCCACCCCTGTGCTGCATCCACGCATGGAGCATTGGCTCCTGCTGCTCTCGGGAGCCGTGGGATGTCGCTGGAGGCTGGAGGTGGAGGACATCCATGTCCTGGGAGGAGGTGGAGGTGGGCAGAGGGGCTCACACCCAACGTGCCAGGAGCTCCTCCTGCCCAGACTGTGCTGTGCTGGCCAAAGGCTCGTGGTCCTTTGGGGAGCCTTTGGTTGCCTCTTTCCAGCCGATCCCCACTCCAAGGTGGTGTCCTGCCAGCACAGTGGGTGACCAGAAGCTGAGCAGCCCAGCCCAGGGTTGTTTGGGGTCTGTGCTTTTATTTTGCTCTTTAAATCTCTTCATTGCCTCTTGCAATCAATCTCCCTCCAGAAGAGAGCCCAGTGAAATCGCTCTAAGCCGGTCGCTGCTCACAGCAGCCGCTTCCCGGAGGTTTAATCCCAGCCACGGCTCCCTGCTGGCATTCCCTGCCTGGTGGCAGGAGCCCTCCTGCTGCCCCTGCTTTGGCACCTCACCCCAGCTCGATGGGGACATCTCCCGGGCGTGTGTCACCTCCACAGCCCAGGCAAAGGAGCCAGGATCCCTTTTTGGAATGGCTTGCAGGTAAGGATGGGTCACAGGGGAGGTTGGAGCCCAGGGCTGGGGGACAGGGCGAGGATGGTTCCTCTGCCCTGGGCTCTTCCACACAAAGCTCGGCTGGCCCTTCCTGCCTGGAAGCAGCCAAGGGAAGATGCTCGGTCTGTCCCCCATGGAATCACCCCTGTTGTCATCTCCCATGGGGGAGGAAGCCCTTGGGCTCACGTTTGGCTGTGATGGGGGCCCACCAGGGTGGCCGGGGACATTTTAAGAAGATAAAAGTGATTTTCTTGCTGCTCGTGCTGGCAGGGGCCGGTGCGGCCAGAGCCAGGAGGATTAAAACAATTTCATAATCCTGGTGATTTCCTTTTGATCGGGATTATGAAACCAATCACGAATATCAAAAGCCAGAGCTTAAAGCGGCAGCCGGAGCGGGGCCGGGACGCCCCGGGCCCCCTCAGACCCCTGGTGCCCCCGGGGACGGCAGCCCTGGCACCTCCAGGTAAGCGCTGCCCACCCGGGACCCTCGAGGAAGGACAGGAGGGGGGGTTTTGGTGCTCGGGGAGCAGGCACGTGTCGCATGCCGGGTTTTAGGGCAGGGATGTGTGCGGATGCACCGAGCTCGGCTCCCACCGCCCTCCCGCCTGGAAATGTGACGGCCCTGGCTCGCCGTGGGTCCGAGCAGGATCCGGCCTCCGGAAAGCAGAGTTTAGCACAGCTGCACAAGTGTGATGCTCCCAGGAAGGTGCCGAGAGCAGGCGGGCTTTGCTGCTGGAGAAATGCCCCGGGAGCAGCGTTGCCATCCCGCGGGTGCGGGACAGCCCCTCTCGGCACCCGGGGAGGCTCCGCCGCCTTCCCAAGCCGCAGCCCAGACAAAGGACATTCCTGAGAGAGGGCCACGGCAGCCGGCATCGCTCCGTCCCGGGCTGCCGCCTTTCCGTCCCGTGGAGGTGCCGGGGTGGCAGCTCGGGGTCACCCCCGGCGTGGCGGGGACCGGGGCCGGCTTTGGCCCGGTGCCCCGGCGTGGGGTGCGCGGAGAGGAGGAGGAGGAGGAGGAGGAGGCCGGGGCGGGAGGCAGGGCCAGCCACGGCCCCACGGCCCAGCCAAGCGGCTGAGCTCGGGCTCGGCTGGAGGGGCCGGGATTTGCTGGTTTGGCCGTTTTTTTTTTTTTTAATTTCTTTTTTCCCTCCCCTGCTTCCTTCCCTTCTTCCGCTTTCTTCTCCTTCTTCCCAGCCCTCTCCCGATGCTGCTCCGGGGGTAAGAACAGCCCCTCTCATCCCGCCCGTGGCCCCGTCCCACTCAACCTGGGGCAGTGAGGGGCTGCGGGGCGGCGATGGGGACCGGGGGGTGTCACGGGGATGCTCCTGCAGCCCCGGCCGCGGGGGAGGCTCCTCCGGGGGTACCAGCGGGGACAGGATGCTCCCGGCGGGGTGCAGGAGGCACCTGGGTTCCTCCGGGGGTACCACGGGCACAGGATGCTCCCGGCGGGGTGCAGGAGGCACCTGGGAGCCGCCGGGACGGAGAGGAGGGCGCAGGACGAGTGCCACGTGTGGCCCCGGGGGCCGGGGCGGAGCAGGGGCTGGCGTCTGTCCGGGCACCTTCGGAGAGTTGTGGTCGGGAAGGATTTCTGCTCTGCGGAGGTTTTGGGGCCTGGTTTAGCTCAGAAAGCGTCAGTTCCCTCCGGTTCCTTCTTGCTGGGTGGGCACCCGCTCTCCTGCCCAGCCCCTGGCCTCGGGGAACCAGCGATCCCTCGGTGGCGCCCCGTTCCCCCTGCTCCCCGCTGATACCGGCACAGTGTCGGTGCTCTGGGTGACCTCGTGTCACCTCCCTGTCCCCTCCCTCTCCAGGCACACGCCGGTAGCATCGCCCCGAGGCAGGCGGGGCTGATGCCTTTTGTGGAAGCCGCAGGGTGGGTGTCGGGGAGGGCAGTGCAGGGCTCATGTCCTGGGTTCTATCCCCGCAGGACTCATGGAGAGGAGCCCTCCCGCTGATGCGCGGCGCCTGCCGCGGCCCCCCAGGCAGCTCAGCCAGAGCGGCGGCCGCAGCCCGGCCCCGCCGGAGCGCCCCGAGCCCGCCCGCGGCCCCCACGCCGTCCTGGAGGGCAAGGTGAAAGCGCTGAAGGAGAAGCGGGGCGGGCGGCCGGGGACCCCCGCAGCCGCCCCCGAGCGCCCCTCGCCCAAGAAGCCGCGGGCCCGGCGGGGGAAGCCGGGGGCAGAGGTGGCGGCGGGGGAGCCGCGGGCTCAGCTCCGCACGTACCTGACGGATGGGCTGCTGGATGGAGGGGAGCCCGCTCCGGGCAGCGCCCCGGCACCCCGAGCCGGAACCCCGGGGCTCTGGAGGCTCCCGGTACCCAGGGATGCCCCGGACAAGGGCAGCAGGTCCTGGCGCTCTGCCTCCCTCCACGAGAGACCCTCCCTGGATGAAGAGGCCCGAACCCCGCTGCGGGACTGGGGGCGTCCCTCCGTGTCCCCCCCCAGGGCGGGGAGCTGGGAGAGGCTCTCGCTGGCCGAGCGGGTGGAGAGGAACCGGCGGCTGCTGCAGGAGGTGCTGGGCCTTGCCGCACCCGGTGTGTATTTTGGGAAGGTGGTGGCTCTTTCAGGACAGCGCGGGGAAGTGGGAGGGAAAATCTTTTGGATGACGGGAGTCCTCAGGGCCAGCCTCCAGCCTCCCTGCTGCCTCACACCCCAGGGCTGTCCCACCCCCTTCAGCGGGATGTAGGAGATGCTCAGGAGATGCTCTCTGGGTGATACCAGTCAGTCCCGTCTGGTGTCGTGGTGAGGAATTTCACTGCTAAAAGCAAGAAACTCAATTTCTGGGACACACCGGGTCTGGGGGCATCACTGTCCCTTTGCAAGCTGCCACCAGAAAAGAGAGTTAATTTCTCCTTTGATAGCATCTGCCCCAGTGACCCCATGGCCTCAGTCCCACACCTACAGCCAGGTGCTGTTGCCCCACGTTCCACCCCTTTGGGCTCTCCCAGAGCCAGACATCTGGGAGAGCCCTGTGGAGGGTGTTGGGATGGGATATATGGGAGGTGCTATCAAGAGGATGGGGGTTGCCATCCAACCAGGCTAATGCCTCTCCCTGTCCTGCATTTCAGAGATGCCAGCGAGCGATGGGGACTGGGACTCAGGGGTTTCGATGCAGGACGCTGAGGGCTGCAGGTAGGTCCGTCCCAGTGTGGCAGAAATGGACATGTCCCTCTTTCCCACTCCCCAGTGTTGTATTTTAAAGGCACCCTTTGAAGCAGCTCCAGGGAAGGGCTGTGGGGCAGCTGGTGAGGGAGCGTGGCTGGGTCCCAGTGACGCTTCAGTGTGACAAGGGACAGGAGCTGGGTGTCCCCCTGGTGTCTGAGCACAGAACGTCCCTGCCACGACGCCAGGCTAGGAAGGGAACTGGGGAAGAGGATGGGACAGAAATTTGCTCCAGGTGCTTAAGAGGATCGAGGTGGCAGGAGTGTGTAATCTTGTTGGACTAATGAAAAACCTTAGAGGTACAGACTAAAAATAAGGAGGTGGCATAGGCAGGTGAGAGGCTGGGGGCTGTGTAGGATAGAACAGTGAGTGGGGAAAGACCCCCCCAGTATTGTGGTCACTGGTTCTGCTCTGCTCTGGCAGCTGGATCAGTCATGGGGGGTGCAAGGCAGAGCTGGGGATGCAGCACCTCCTGTGAACAGGGCAGCCAAAGCCTGGGGGAAGGCTGGGCCTCCCACGGTGCTGCTGGGGCGGGGGCAGCGTGTGCCCACCGTGCTGCCCTGAAGAGGTTAAGGCCAGGCTTCCGAAGAGACTGCCTGAGCTGATTATTTTAATCAGGAGGATTAGGGCCATGCCCAAGCGGGAAGGCAGTGCTGCAGCAGGGAGAGCTGACAGGTCCCTCACCCTGCACTCAGAGGGGGCTGGGGGTGCGGGGAAAGACCCCCCCGCAAGGAAGGGAAGGCAGCAAGACAATCAGGTCAGGGGTGTCACCCCAAACCTGCCCCCCACCGCCGCGGGATTGACACCGGTGGGGATGGGAAGTAGCGCCTACCCCGCTTTCCCTTTCCCACCTCCGGGATGCCCGTGGCACAAAGCGCTGCCTCGGCCCAGCCTGTGCCCGAGCTGTGCGGGTGCTGAGCCCGCCCCTAAAGTCTCTCCTGGTGCCAGGAGATGAGGGGTGCCCGCCCGGCCACCCCCCGGCGCGGCAGCCAGCCCGCCCATGAATGGCAGCCGAGCCCCGTTTTCCCTGGGCAGAGCAGCCTCGTCGTCACTGTTAAAGCACGTCTAATCCCTGTTATTTTTTCCTAATCCCCCTGCCCGCTGCGGGGCTGCAGGGCCTTTGTCGCCGGGCAGGAGCTGGAGCTGAGCCCGCGGCACGAGCAGGCCAAGCAGCTGCTGCAGCGAGCCCGCATGAAGGCTCGGACGAACCCCCTGCGCGCCAGCCACGACATCCTCCTCCTCCCCACCGCCGTCCCGCAGCCCAGGTCAGTGCCTCCTTCCTGCCCCCGCGGCGTTGCAAGGCCTGCAGCCGGGTTTGGGGCACGGACACGGCGTGCAGGGTGTGTTCGGAGCCGGGATCCCACCCCGCTGCGCGCACGGTGCAGCCTCGTAGCGCGGATGCGCCCGAGCTCTTTGCGGCGGCGTTCGGGAGGCGTTTGGTTGTGTTTTGTGATCGCACGGAAGTGTCGGGGTTGGGAGGATGGCGTTTCCCAGCCCATGGGGAATGTTTTCCCGGGTGAGACTCGCTGCTGGAGGCTGGACCACAGCGGCGTCTGGCCGTGTGTGCCAGGTCATGTGCGATGTGGCGTTCCTGGAATGATTAACCACACACCTCGGGGCAGGGAAGGGGCGATGGAGGTCGAGCCATGGGAGCAGGGAGGTGCCGCAGCCTCTCCGGATTTCGGCTTCAGGCCGGAGGGAAGCAGAGCCGTACACAGCCAGGGAGAAGCGGGCGGACTTTCCTCCTCGCCCCATCTTTTGCACTGGGTTTTTCCCCCTCCCGACCTGCTTTCCCAGGGTTGCCGAGCAGCCCCTGCAGCTCGCCCGCGTCCGTCTGTCTGTCCCCACGGCAGGGAGCCCAGTGGAAGGCCGAGCGTCGCCCCGCGGGACGGCGGGAGCCTGAGCGACTCGTCCAGCGGGGAGTCGAGCTGCGGGCGGCCGCGGCGGCCGCGGGGACCGTCCCCATCCCGTGTCCGCTTCGAGGACGAGTCGGCCCGGGACGCCGAGGTGCGGTACCTGGAGCGGCTGCAGCTGCGGCACCGGCGGGCGCTGGGCTCGGCGCTCGCCTCGCCGGAGCCGGCCGGCAGCAGGCAGCCGGGGGACGGCGCTGGCCAGCCCAAAGCCCGCACTGGCGACCTCGTAGCCGGGGGCAAATGCAGCGCTTGCGGCTCCTTCCTCGGTGCTGCCGCCGGCCGGGGCACGGACCAGCAAGCTGCCCCCGACGTGGCCAAAAGTAGCCCTGCGGCACAAAGAAGCGTCCCGGGGGAGAGCAGGGGGCCGAGCGCTGCGCAGACAGAGCCTAAAATCAGGCCTCTGGGCCCCGGAGGGTCCCCACTGTGGATCCTGCCCTCCCGGCAGCGCATCCACACCGAGAAGATCAAGGAGACCTACATCGGGGATGTCACCTACATTGACGAGGTGGACTCGGCCCTGGAGAGCACCGACACCTCCGACGGCTGCCGGACGGACAGCGAGGAGGCGGGACCCCGCAGCCCCCACCTGCGGGGGCACCGCGACCCCCGGGCTCGTGGGCACAGAACTCCCCGTGCTGCCCCGCAGCCGGAGGCGAGGGCCAGGAAGGGGCCCTGTGTGGCCAGCGGTGGCCCCGAGGATGGGCACTCGGGGCCGGGGCCTGTTTGCCCCCCAGCACCGGGAAGAAGCAGCAGCCGGGAAGATGGGGAGCCCCATCGGCATCCGGGGGGCAGCAAGGGAATGGGAAACACAGCTCGCCCCCAGCATGAGCCCAGTGAGCCTCTGGAGCCTTCCTCGCAGCTGAGGACCAGCACCCCCATTCCGGGCACCCACGTCCCTGCTCCCCCCCCTACCAAGAAGGCCTGCGCCCAGGTGCCTTGCAGGAAAGCCCTGTTCTCCAGCGGCAGCCGCCAGGCGCCGAGCCAAGGAGTCCCGGGCCCCGAGCCGGGTGCTGGCAGCGCCTCCCCTCCGCAGCCCAGGGGCACGGCGGGGCCGGCCGAGCGGCGGGGTCTCTGCAGCCCCAGGTGGCTCCCGGGGAGCCCCCTCCGTGCCTTGTCCACCAACAATTGCAACAACACCCACGGGCAGGACGCGCCGGGGACGGGCGGAGGTAAGGGACCCACGCATGGGGTGCCAGGGCGGGTCCCCAATGAAACAGGCGTGTGACTGTCTCACTGTTGGTTGCAGGGACACTGTCACACCCCGCTGCCAGCCCTGTCACCCCCGTGCCCCAGGAGGCTGCTCATCCTGCGGGGGAAGGTGCCGGGATGCCGGGAGCGCAGCCCCAGCCGCACCCGGCCGGGAGCGCGGCCCACGGGTGAGTGAGCGGCCGTGGCATCCCAAACCACGCAGCCCTGAGCATCCCTCCGGGGCACTGCAGGGTGCTGCTGGGCTGAGCTCCCCGGCTCCAAAACCCTCCCAGAAACCACAATACGGGGGATACAACGTGCCCGTGCCTTGCTGTGAGTTTGGGAGAGCTGCCTGGCGCTGCATGTCTCAGCCTGGCAGGAGAATTCCAATGTGGTGCTGGGTCCTCTGAGCCCATTGGCAGGATGTGATCCCTTGGGGCAGAGCAGGGCACTTCGGAGGGGGTGTTAAACCCCTGGAGTAACAGAGAAAACAGGGAGGGAGCCCTTCGGGTCACTTTGGGTAGTGACAAAGGTGCGTGTGCAGGGTCACTGCTGCGGGGAGGCGGCTGCCCCCGATCTCACCAATGCACCCCAATTTAATCAATGC
Source organism: Parus major (assembly GCF_001522545.3). Taxonomy (NCBI): domain Eukaryota; kingdom Metazoa; phylum Chordata; class Aves; order Passeriformes; family Paridae; genus Parus; species Parus major. The sequence continues at coordinate 2,348,140 of NC_031777.1, read as the reverse complement.
ACCCCGATCTCACCAATGCACCCCGATCTCCCCATGCACCCCGATCTCCCCATGCACCCCGATCTCACCAATGCACCCCGATCTCATCAATGTACCCCGATCTCCCCATGCACCCCAATTTCACCAATGCACCCCGATCTCACCAATGCACCCCGATCTCCCCATGCACCCCAATCTCACCGTGCTGGGGCTCTCAGGGCTGCCAAGGCAGGTGCAGGATGCACCCCCAGCCCAGAGGCCTCTGCAGGTCCTGCTGCCGCCCCAGACACGCCGTGTGTGACCACCACGCCTCTCCTCCCAGGGAGCCGGGGCGGCCCGTGAGCCGCAAGGGCAGCAGCGCTTCGGCGTCGGGGCTGAAGAAGCTCCTGTGCAGCCTGAGCCAGAGCACCAAGCAGCGCCTGGGCCGCTTCCGCTGCTACAGCATGGAGCAGCTCCCGGCCCCCGGAGGCTCCCCGCCGGGCGGCCCCAGCCTCAAGAAGTCACCGTCCCTGCAGTCCCTGCAGCTGGTGAGCTTGGACATTGCCAATGGAGCTTGGACCACGCCAGGGGATGCTCACAGGGAGACAGGGGTGGCACAAGGGAAAGGATGCTAGGCTGGGATGAAGTATTCCCCAGTATGGATTTATGGCTCAGGTGGTCCTGGAGGGGTGTGGGGGGATATGCCACCCCAAATCTGTTGGGTGTGAAAAGCCTGGAGCCAACTGGGAAGTGGAAGGGGAAGGAGGGAGAGGAGGGGCAGTGGAAGAGCAGATACACTAGTCCCTCAGCAGTGAGTTGGGGAGTGATCCAGCAGGGCGGGATGTCCCAATTTCCTCCACTCCCTCGGAACATCAGTGGGTGAAGCACAATGTTTGTCCCCATCTCAGCCAGGTGTTTCTCACCAGGTGTCACCCTTCTGCCAGCCCCAAAAAGCTGCCTCTATCCAAAGCCTGCATCCCCAGCTGGGCAAGGCACCCCGTGCCAGTGCCTACCTCCTGCCCCAGACCACGGCTGACAGGTAGGATGTGGCCTGGCACATCTCTGTGGTGCCCTGGAAGGCTGTTCTGGGGTGCTGTGATGGCTCAGTGCAGCCAGGGGCTGCATCACCCGCTCTCCAGCAGCTTCCCTGGTCCCCACTCACCCATCTTCCCTCTCCCCACAGGAAGGGGGGCTCGGGGCCGCAGCGCTCGCTGAGCGTGGAGGACATTGGGGCGCCCGGCCAGCTGCGCGCGGTGGGGCGCGTGGTCGAGGTGTTCCCTGATGGCACCAGCCAGCTGGAGCTGCAGCGACCCCCCGACGGCGCCTTCGGGTTCTCTGTGACCTCCGGACACGGCCGGCCCGACACAGGTGTTGTGGGACCATCCCAAAGCTTTGGCACACCACGGTCCCTCCAGGGTGGCTCTGGTCCCACCCCGGGGGCGAGCTTGGGCATGGGTGGAGGGGGTTGCTCCATTGCTGCTGAGCCCCAGAGGGGTGACGAGGGTGGGGAGACGCTGCCACGTGTGGCTTTGCCCACACACAATTCAACGTGTCCGTCAGCACTCGGCTTGGGACAAAGGCTGTTTGTCACAGGTTTGTTTCTGTGCAGCCCCTGGGCACTCCGGGGCAGGAAGGGCTCTCACCCATCCCTGTTCCCTCCTCAGGTGTCTACGTGCAGGAGATGGCGGATGCCGGCACAGCCAAGCTCTACGCGGGGCTCCTGGGCGTGGGGGACGAGATCCTGCAGGTCAACGGCGCGGCCGTCTCGGGGCTGGGGCTGGCCCGCATCCGCCAGCTGCTGCTCCAGGCGGACACGCTGGCCCTGCGCGTGCTCCGGCACCGCCCCGCGCCACGGTAGCCCTGGCACGGCTCCTGTGAAGCCTGCAGGGAGCAGGAGGCTGTCCCAGTGATGGGAGAAGGACGATGTCCCGGTGATGTCCCAGGATGGTGTGGCGTGGACCAAGCTGCCTCACAGCGCCAGGACCTGCCTGGCTCCACAGCAACAGGGACAGGTGGCTCTCCTTGTCCCCCTAGGACAGAGTGTGGGACCAAGGACACCCCAGAATCTCTAGGAGCTGCCTAAGTGTGGGGGACAGGGGACAGCCTGGCCCCAACAGAGCTGGGTGGGTCTGTCCTGCTGGGCATGACCAGCATGGGGACACCCCATCTGTGACCCCAGGAGACAGAGGGCTTCCTGCCAGCACAGCCACCTTGTGCTGGAGGGCTGGTGAGGTTCTTTTAAATTATTTCAAACTGAAAAATACATCTCTGCAATAACAAAACAATGCCCTTGGCTTGTGGCATGGAGGGGCTGGGGTGGTACTTGTGGCCCTGGGGTCTTTGCTTCTTGTTTTCTCTTGGCCCTCCTGCTCCACCAGCCACCTCCTGACCATGCTGGGGGGGCCCTGGGCAGGCAGGCAGGGGGCTCAGCCACCTGCAGGGCTCCTTCGGGATTTTTTGGGATTCTTTTTTCCAGCCATGGAAGGCAAAACACGTCCTTGGAACGACTGTCTCCAGCAGCAGTGGCATGGCAGCAATGGCTGCCCTCTGCACAGTGGTGCCCCACATCTGGGTACAGCTGTCTGCAGCAACCTCACACCTGGGCACAGCTGCCCACAATGCTGAGGTGACCCCAGAAACTGCAGATGCTGCTTATGCCTCAAAAACCAGGAAGGTGATACCTGGCAAACGCTGGTGGGAGAGCTCTTCCCACTCCCTGGTGCCAGCAGACCCCGAGCTTGTCCCAGAACAAGAGTCAGGCAAGAAGGAGCGGAGATCTACGCTGCTGCACCTTTATTTAGTGTTAAAGGGAGGGGCACCACCAGCGACAGAAAAGCAAACGTGTACGGGGAAAGGGAGCAGAGACACTCGGGTGGCTTGTGGTGATGTCAGCAGCTGGGCCACCCTCTGGACTACCAAAGGAGCAGTCCTGCATGGGAATCGTTCCCGAAGGATGCACAACCACGCTGCAAGTAACGCGGGGATCAGAGGTGTGCAAACACCGGCAGCGAGCCCCGCTCCCTGCCCAGACCCGCGCTCCCGGGAACCTGCTCTTGGAGAGGTACAGACCCACGGAGTGGCGCTGACACCGCTACAGCCAGCCTTGGAAAGCCAACACCACCCATCCCTGCAGGGATGCTCTGCAAGGATAAGGAGCTACTCGAATGACGAGTGCGGGTGGGCGCCGAGGCACCACATGTGCGTTACTGACGAGCACCCGGGCGGGCGGGGAGGCTCCGTCCAGCCCCGCCCGGCTGCGGAAGGCACGGAGCCGCCGGCTGAGCATCCAGCGTCTGCGGGAGGGACAGGGGGGCCACGCAGACCTCGCAGGGAGCCACGAAGCCGGGGGGAGGAGTGTTCAGTCCCGGAGGTAAAGCCGTCCGGTGGCAAGATTCTAAGGCGGGCGGGGGGGGAAGGATGATTTTGGGGGTGATTTGCAATTTCAGCAGAAGTCTTTGCGTCAGCGCCAATTAACTTCCTCCCCCAGCCCCATCTGGGAGCCATAAGCCAGCCTGTGCTGAGTCTTTTCATGTTTGCAACTTAAAATATGGGAGCAGACTGGAGTAAGAAACCGTTTTTGCTTTCCTCAAGAGTCACCCCCTATCCCACAGTCGGTGCTGGCAGCACGGCCCCTCTGCCTGTTCCTCAGCAGTGACACTCTCAGGTGAGCTTTTTTCACCACAGATTTGGTACTGCCCATCTGGCCACTCCACATTCCCTGTAGGGAATCCGACACTGCTGAGACAAACAACTGGGAGGTAACGAAAGGACTGGGAAGGAATACACCAACATGATCTAGCTATGAATCTCCTGCCTTTTGGTTGCTTACAACAGAGGTGTCCAAAAAATAGCGGTTGGGAAAAATTAAGACATCCTATTTACAAGTTCATATACACTTAAAATACATCACTGAGCACTGTTCCTCTGATCCTGTGTGTTGTGCACCCACAGAGAGAACATGGCTCTAATGCTCATCAAAAAAATCTTTAAAGTTTTTTTTTTTTTCCTTAAAAAAAATAAGTTATTTTAGACCTGACAAATCACTTGCCAAAGGGAAGCAGCTGTTAAACAGAAGCAGTGACTCAGTTATACAAGGGCAAAGAAAGCATCAGTCAACGAGCTTTAGAGGCCTGTATAATGAGGGAGGCAAGTTCAAAAGCTTCAAGACTCTTCCTCTCTGGCTCACGGCTGATTGCCAGCGTTCGGTGTGCAGCACCCCAGGGCTGAAGCTCTGGGGTGTCTGACGGGGCCTGGGTGGCTGATGGCAGGACACAAAACTCTACAGCTCTGCCCTCTGCCGAGGGTAGGAAAGCTCTGGTAGGACTCGCCGTGCTCTCTCTCTTGGCAGTGATTTGGTGCTACAGAGCCCGCCCACAGGAGGCAGGGAGGGGCAGGGGGAGCAGGGCCAGGGCTCCCCTCCCTTGCCGTAGCTCGGAGGGTTTCACCCTTCCCAGTAATGCTTGGGGCTGGCACTGGCAATGCAGCTTGTAATGCTCAGTGAATTCAGTAATTCCTCCCCAGGGCTCGCTGCTCTGTGTCCACCTCCCACCGGCTCCTACCTGCACCGCGTGGAAGCGCGGGGCTCGGGTCCCCCTCCAGCTCCGTGGGTCCAGACCCGGAGCCCGGGTCCAGAGTGCACCGCAGCACGGGAGGAGGCGGCTCCAGCCCTCCACCCCTCGCCCCGGGGCCAGGGGAGATGCCGGCGCAGCCGAGCCGCAGTCCTTGGAGGAGGATGGTGAGAGCTGGGGATCTCTGTGGGCGGACGGAAACGGGGAGAGTTTCATTTCCCCGCGCTGCCGGGGCGAGGGGGCAGGGAGGGGGCGTCCCAGGAAGTTCAGTTTTTGTCATCACAGGACAAAAAACAGGATGAGCACCACTAGCAAGATGACGAAGAGGACAACAATTGCACACCACTGCCGTCGATCTGGAAAGAAAAGGAAGCATCAGTCTTCCTGCTTTAGTGCAGAAGGAATATTGGGGGAGCATTTTTCTTCATGTACTGCTAGGAACCAGATTCAAGCTTAAGCCAAAAAAAAGCCAGAACAGTTCCTGTGGGAGAAAGGCTGTGGTACTGTATATTGCAGTGAGGCATTCTCCTCCAGGATACATTGGGGTTTGGGAACAGCTGTGGGAATTCTGAGGCTTCTGCCCAACCAAGTTCAAACATCTTTGAAAAGCTGGCTCAAAAGTAGTTGGGAGGAACAAGCAGAGAGCTGCTGTGTTTGCTGTTCATTCACGGAGTTAAGTGTTTGCCAGAGAAACAAGAAGGGATCCAGTGAAAGCTGCCCTGAGGAACTCTGCCAGGAAGAGATTGTGGCGGCTTCCCTTAGGGCAGGGCCAGGAATCAGGTTTCCCTGGACATCTTTACACCTCGTTGGCTCAACACCACATCACCTCTGAGTGAGGATGATGCAGCAGTGGGGACAGGGCTGCGGGCACCCCCTCAACTCCTAGGCACAGCACTACCCCAGAAATAGCCCTCCTGCTCTCCCTGGCATAGGTGATTCCAGCAGAAATGCTCTTTCACAGCACTCAGAAACACTGCAGAAATCCATGGGTTTTCCCAAAGGAAAGGGCAGAGACATGGTTCACCCATGGTTGTGCTGCTGCTGAGCTACTGGTGACCCCAAGAGCACTGTCAGCACTCCAAGAGATCTCTCTAGGGCTGTATTCCCACCATCTCATAAATCCCTCAGACAGCCTAATCCAGCAGAGTGGGAATGCTTTTCCTCCTGCCAGGCTGCTGCCTTCCCAAGGTCCTGAGCACCCAGGGGAGAGGGGTGCTGGAGGAGGCGCTGGCCGGGCACGGTGCCACGCTCGGAGACAGCCGGCACCACGGGACTTCCCAGCAGCCAGGCCGGGCTTCCTGTTTGCTCTGCCCACAGCCTTATAAGGACTTTTCTGTGGGTTCAGCACAGAATTCAGCTCTTTCCTCTACCAACTGAGAGATGTGACCAACAGGCCTGCAGGCGCCAGCAGCCCCAGGGCAGGTGGGATTTGGGAAGGGGATTGCCGCAGGCATTCTGGTTCGGGGAAACCACACACGGTGGCCGGTGTTTAATGACACCTTGACAGCTTTTGTTCCACAGGCAGCCTGGGAAACTGCAGCAGAGCAGGAGGCTGCAGAGCTCCCCCTCCCACCAGCTAGAGGGGGATTTTCCCAGCAGTAGCAGCATAAATAGAAAGGCATCTGTAAATAAAACAAAGGCAAGGGACAGGCAGCGGAGCAGTGTCTGGGCAGGAGCAGCTGCCGGGCTTGGAAGCCTTTTGCCTTCTCCTTCTCTCAAGAACTGAGAGCTGCTCCCTCCCCTGGGCGGGGTGGGTGGGAGCACAGTGTCCCAGCCTGAAGATCCAAGGGCTTGTCTCTCCCTTTCCAGGACCGGATCCCACTTCCCAGGACCTACCACTCGTCATGTGAGACACTTTGGCGAGTTTCTTCATGACGTTATCAAGGCGTGACTGAGTGCTGTCTAACTCGTGGGAGAAGTCATCCAGCATCCTGAGGACACAGAAGTGGGGCACTGGTCAGCACGTGGCACATCCCCTGGGGGTTCTGCTCACACACATGGATCAAAACACTGATGTGAGCAGAGTGTCACACCTTGGCAGCCAAAATGAATGTGGCCTCCTCTCCTCTCCTGGAAGCATCCAAGGGAGGGGAGAAAACCTGCTGAAACAGAAACTCTTGCTTTGGTGGGAAGTAACTTGGGATTCCTGCCAGGCTGATCCTCCCTGTGTGTTTGTGGCTGAACTCTACACACATCTGCAAGGTGAGGAGAGGGGGGGCGTGGGCTTCCTCCTTACAAAAGGGAAGTCTCATTTATAATCTGTGATTAGCAGAGACTGGTTAGATCTACGTCAGCCTGGACTTTAAATCCCTTCTCTTCTTCAGGGCTTGCAGTTTAAAGTCTTGTTTCAGCCATGGATCCAGTGGGAATGAGATCTGCAGTTGCTTTTAAGGTGCTTTTCAAGCTCTGCATGGAAGTTACCCTTTTACTTCCTCCACACAATGACTGTAATGAATCTGAAAGCCTTCCTGAATCCATGCTTTGTCAATGCCAGTGCGCATCCAGAGTCAAGGTACCAATCCAATTGTCTCCAGCCAGTGGGACTTTAAAGCTTAATGCATTTAAAAGGACAGACTTCTTCATTTGGAGTGCCAGGGCACTTGTTAAACCTTCATTCAGTGGGGAAAACCTCACTGTGGTAGTTATGAGCTAATCTAGCAAGCACTGATGGCTTGTGTGATGATCTAGAAACAGACACACCACACCAATTTCCTCTGTTAGAGCAGAGGATTTTCATGCTGCATAACTTCACACAGGAGGCAGGTTGAAAGTTCCTCCTCTCCATCAAAGATGAAATCACTTCACAAGGGACATGGCCCTCCAGACTCCTACCAGCCAGACAAGGAGGGTGTTTTAGCCATGAACCCTTCAAGCCTTTCTGGAAGCATAGCTGTTAGCCTGCACAACTGGGAACTTGTTTGCAAAGGACAAGAACTGGGAAAGAAATCTAATTTATATGTAAATGGATGGATGCAAAATGACTTTGCGAGCTGCCCTTTAACCCTTTGCGTGGGTGAGGGTTATTTTTAACCTCAGTGATGAAGAGCAGCTCTGTGCTGTTTCAGAGCTGAGAGCTCCTGGCCCCAGCAGTTGTCCAGGGGCAGCACAAAACCCTGCAGAGGGGAGAAGTGGCCAGTATCTACATTGCACAGCACCTCCTTCCCTCATCTGCTGGCTGCCTGAGGGGAAGCATGTGAAAAGCAGAGGAGGAAAGGTAAGGTGGCAGTTAAACCTGCCCTAGATGAAGGCTTCTAAAGGAAAGAGGTTGCAGTTGGATCCTTGCAGACTGCAGTACAAAATGCTTTCCACAGGCTGGCAGGGAGAGGCAGCCTGAGGGACCAGTGAAAATTCCAGGCTGTACCAGAGGCTGAGATAGGTGTGTGAGGACATACAGCCATGTTGCAGCCAGCTCCATGCCAGGTTTTTGCCACATGTCTCACACTTACACTGCTTGCTCTTCCAGCTCCCCGCCAATGCGCTGGGACATGTTCTTCAGCACCCCGATGCTGCCAGAGACCAGCTCCAACTGCTCATCCTGCTGCTCCACAATCAGCTGGGGCCAAAGAGAAGGGAAACGGGCAATTACACATCTGCTGCCTGTAGCTGGAGCCAGCCCAGCCAGTGGACAGGCACTCACTGCTCAGCCAGCATCAGCTGTGAGGCCTGGGCTCAGACCTAAGCCACCAGGAATGAGGACTGCATTCCTAAGAAATGCTGGAGAGGAGACAGCCAAGGGAAAGCCTCCACGGCACGGTGTCCCCATGGCACAGCAGGCTGCAGCCTCCAGACATCCCTGTAAATCCAGCCTGAGGTCATCCACGCTACACACACAGCTGAAGTGACTTCAGAAAGCTCCAAGAGCTGGTCATCTAAACTCTTGGCAAGGTAAGCAGGCCAGGGATGCTGTGCCTGGGAAATGCCACCTGGAATGTGCTGCAGCTAACACAGGGTTAATGCAAGCAGAAGGCTGTTGCAGCTTCTACAGCTAAAAATAGCCAGCCTGGCTCTGAATGTGCCAAAGGAGTAAGTCTCCTGCTGTTTTAAGTCATTTTCAGGACACAGTCATGCTAAGGATTAGCTTTACCCTAGTTACCTATTTCTGAAGCTATTTATCTCCCTGGAGTCAGTAGGTAAAACGTGTCTGGAAGCCGAGGTGACACCACAGGTCAGGAGCTTTAGCAGAGTTTGCCACCTCAGAGTCACTGCCTGTGTCAAGGCCCTGTAGTTCTCCAGTCTGTGCCTGGCCTGGGCACTTCTCCAGGCAAACTCCCCTGTCAGCTGGGAAGTGCAGCTGGGAAGTGCCTCACCAGGGGTTCTCCCAAACCCTCTCACAGCCTTTCTCACTGATCTCACGGTGACAAAAGCAGGAAAAGGAAGCAGACGCGTGCTCCTGCTCCCAGCCTGTTCTGATGGGAGATGCACACAAACAACACCGAACATTTTTTAACCGGGGGAAGTTGCATAAGACAAACAGGCCCTTTTCTTTTTGCAGTGTTTTTACTCTTCCAAGGGTTTCAGCAATCCTTGTACTATTAAATCTTAGTGTGCTACATCTTCCAGATTGTTCCGACCGTGTCCTAAACGCAGCAGAAGCCCCACACCTCCAGGGTTAAAAACTTTGTGTCAGATCACCCAAAGCTGTGCTGCACAGGAAATGCATGCACAAACACATGCCACAGGAGAAGAGGAGGAATGTCAGGCTCCTGGAGCCAGTCCCCCTGGCACCCATTTGGCAAGCAAAGCTATTTAGTCTGTGATGCCAGCTGCCTTACCTGTTGTTGAGCTTGCTGCTCCTCGATGAAATGTGAATTTGCTAATTGCAGCTCCCGGTCCAGACGGCTGTATTTGTCAGGTCCAGAGCTCCAACTCTGACTCCCACTCTCTCCTAGGAGTGCCTAAACAGATGCAGAGAGCTCTTAGCAACACCCTTGTGTCTGCTCACAGCCCGTCTACAGGGTGAGGTGGGAAGGCACACAAGGCAACCCTCGTGTAGACATGCACACAGCATCCCTTTCCTTCTGCTCTGCTGCTACTCAGCCAAAGTGCTGTCATGAACTAAACCAACACAGAGCCAAAATGCCAGCCTGGGAAGTCTCTGCAGCCTGGAATTGCAGAGATGCCTCTCCAGCAGCAGGAGAGCTGGAGTGTGGCCGACTGACAGTGCGTGCAGGAGTCCTGCACAGCACAAAGGGCTGGCAGAGGCCTGCTCAAGAGGCAGCACTGTGTGCTAGGACATGTGAACTGGGGAAGTGTCCGGATATATTGTGTTAACAGATGTACAGCTCCAACTGAGCACTCTGCTGCTAATGACAGGGGCTTAAGAGGGTCTGGATAAAGTACTTAACTAGTTGAGCTGACAGTAAAATAATGCAATATATAACCAGAGCAGTGCTGTATGCTTATGTTCTGTAATCCAGGCTCTTCAGCTGCCAGCATACAAAGTTACCCTCGCTGCCTGCCCTACAACCTGAACAGAGAAACTTGTGCAAAGCCTGCACAGATGTGGCTTTCCAGCCAAGTATGTCTGGTTCCTGAAAGGGGAATAACCCAAGCTAGAGAATAAACATGACCTGCAGGTAAGAAACTGAATACTGCAATCCTAGGGAAGGGTTAGGGACTCTGCCTTCCAGTGTGGAAGCCAGGCTGACTTGTAACGAGACCATCCTGCAGCTCCTGGCTGTGGGCAGGATGGAATGACTGAGTATTTGTGAAGAACAGCAAGACAATGACCAGGCTGCTCTGTCAGGCTGAAAACAAGATGGTCTCTATGGTTCATCTGACTTTTAAGGCTCAAGGAGGGGTGAGGAAAGCTGACAGACTGACCATGCAGGAAGAAGGCAGCAGGACATCTGGCTTTGTCTGCCCCCGAGACACTGAGCAAGCTCCTGATCCCTCCAGTTTGTGGCAAAGGCAGCTCCTTTTTATTTAATGCAGTGCACTAGCTTTGCCTGCAGTTTCAATAGAAAGGGCCTGTTGGCCAGGCTGGGCTGTGAGGGTCAGGTCACTGCTAGCCAGCCCCTCAGACACAAAGCCCAACACTTAACAGTCTGGAATGAAGGCGAGGGGCTGGGAAGGGAGAGGAAGGCAGCAAGGGGAAGTCAGTTTTCCTGACCAGATGTCGCTGTGTGAGCTGGGCCATATGGTCTCCTGCAGCTATCAGGAACCTCATGCAAAAGAAAGCAGCAAATTGCAGGGAAAGCTACAGACTTATTTAAGCATGAGTGTCAGGGACTTTGCTGCTGGGAGTGTTCCCCAAGCATGTCCATTAACCCTGTGACAAGCTCAGGAATGAGCTCTGTGCTTCTCAGTTTGTTGTTTTTTTGCCATGTGTGGTAAGGCTGATGCAGTACAGACAATTAACTGTATGAAGCACTTTTACTGGAGTGGGTCTGGAAGTCAGCTCCAGGATCTCCTTACAGCCTCCCCATAAGCCAGGAAGGAGCACAAGCTGCATCTATTTCTATTCCTTAGATTACAAGTGCAGACAACATGAGACTCCTCGAGCTCCTTCCATCTTCTTACATGGCTATTACGAGAAGCAGCTGCATGAAAGGATATTGCACCATCTTGGCTCCTAAATCCAGCAGAGCACAGGATTACATTCATTGACAAGGATTCTGAGCTGGTTCCCTCCTCGAGGAGGAGGAGGGAGATTTCCCTTTCCATGGCATGATGCAATGCTGACAGTTGTACACAACCAGCTCTGAAGACAGAGACAGATGGTGAGTGCTGACTTACTGCTCTGAGTGACAGGCTTGGGAGAGGCTGGCAGCAATGTGCCTGTGAGAACCAGCTTTCCCAGAGCAGCCAAACGGACACGGCTCAAACACAGCTTGGCTGCAGCGTGCGAGCCCCTTCCCACACCACAGGTTTGTAAGGGGATGGACTCCAGACAGGATATACACTTTAGCAGATGTACATGGTTCTGGTTCTCACCTGCCTGTTTTTTCTTTCAGCCAGTGCTTGCATGGAAGAGTTTGACATCTGATCCTTCATGTCCTGTTTGTTCAACAAAAGAAGCAGCATGTGAGCATTGGATTTGAGGTGACAGGCAGATTCAGGTGCTACAGGGCTGTCTACACCCACCAAGGCTTCCACAAGGGGGAATGAGGGAAGGGATATTTTCTTTCAGAGTCTGGAAACACACTGTAGAAAGTTTCATTGTTATACTAATACTGGAATCAACAGCATTGGGATATTTTGAAAATATTCTTAATTTACTACTCATTTTGCTCCACTACAACCACAATCACTTTGATTTGTATAATAAACTCATGTTCCCACTGACAGAATGTAAGGAAGTGTTTGTCAAGGCCCTGAAGCCTATAACCTCCTGTGATTTATTCCCAACTGCATCTGCTTTAATACTCTGTAGTATGAGGTAGATTTCCTGTTCTGTGGCCATCTTCTCTGACTGTATCAGAGAAGATCTCTTCTCTCCTACCAATTAATTTTTGCTGTGGAGTTCCTGCAGAAGGTCACTAGCCACAGAAGGCTCTCCATCACAATGTAACATAACCTAGTTCTCATAAATTAGCAAGTAGTCAATGTCATCTGGCAGAGGCTGATCCACCAGCAAAGTTCTGATGCCATCAGAGCATTCATGCGTGTGTTTTGCCATTCAGAGATGTGCCACACATCACCAAAGAGCACCACCACATCCCTCCTGGTTAATTCTCACTGGCTGCAGGGCATCACTAATTCCCCTGTGGAAACTGGAAATCAGCTGCACAGGGCCGCTTATAAATTTCATTTCCCAGTGGGAGACACTGCTCTAAAACCCACTAGCCAGCATTTTTCCAGCCAGGAAAAGAGGACCAGAGAGCAGGCTTGCCTGATCCTGCCCATTAGGGAGTGGACTACACCGAGGGCAAGGCAGCAAACATATGCCTGCTACCTGGGGCCAGAGTGGTTTTGGGATCAGTTCCCAGGCAGCAAGCCTTAGGAACTGTATCCAGACCACAGGACTGCAGGTAGGATAACAGGCTTGCTGCCAGCCACACCAGTGCATTCTGTGGAGCAGGAACATCAGAGTCATAAGGGGCAGCAGAAATTCAGTGTAGCTATTAATAGACAGAAAACTTCCTAACCAGTAGTTCGCTACCAGGCACTGAAGCTTTTGGAAAGATGTTTCTTCTCTATTTGTTACCACCAAGTTGTTAAAATCCCCTTTTTGCTTCTTAAGCGTAAGCTTAAACTAAAAAAAAAAAAATAAAAAATAATCTTCCTCAAGTTAAAAATAAATCCAGTGGTTTGTCTGGACTATTTTGCAGGGGTAGGAGGTTGAAGTCACCATGTCAATGACACCAGGCTTTAACCATCTGTCAGTGTTCAAAGTGGTCTCCCTGTTGCTGAAAACCAGACATTCACGATTTCCCTCAGCCCTGAAGGGAGGCTCCTCCACATTGCAACTGGGTCTTCACTCTTCCTCCTGTTACCACAGGCTCTCAGCTCACTGTTGCCACAGCAGTGTCAAGAGTTCCAGGGTCAGCAGCATAAAAGGAGGGAATTCCATGGGGCACCTGCACCCCCAAACCTTTCTGGGCAGCTCCAGGAGGGAACGGACGGGGAAGCCTGAGACTCAGCAGGTAGGAGGTTTATTCTCTGCTCTCCAGTCCAGCACAGAACAGCCCCAAACTTTCCTTTTTTAACCACCTAATGCCCCCCACACCTTCCCCAGGCCCTGAGCCCAAGGGCAGGTTCCTTACCCTGACCACCTGCCGTGTGCTGGTGATGAAGGCTTTGCGGATCCCCAGCTCCGTGGCATCGAGGTTGAATTTCCGCGGGTTTGCCTCGACAATGCCTGGGCACCGAGTCAAGGAGTCCCCAGAAGCGGTGCTGGGTACACACACATGGATACACAAACCCTGAGCGTGCCACTGTGTTGTGCCTGTTCCCAAAATCTGATTAGCAAAGTACAGCACACTGGATGGAAAAGGAGGCATGGCAGGAATGCGCCGTGCAGCGCACGCGCAAGGTTTCTCTTTTCCATGGTTTTTTTTGGTTCTGTGATGCTGCGCAGTGTTTTCAGGAGCACTCAGAAGAACACAAGGGAAAAGGAATATTTCTGGAAGCCAGCCTAGAGAACAAACTGACTCCACAGAAATCCAGATTCACACAACACAACAGGCTTTCTAGAACAAAGCGTCTTAGAATATACCTTGCAAAAAGGGAAACAAAAATCCTTAATTTTTCATCTGCAATTTGAGAAAAGCTGATGTGAATCCAAAATTCAATCCAAAACAGTCCTGATTTTTGCAAAGAGAGATTAGGACTTGGCTATTCAGTACAACTTGGGAACTGCAACTACAAAAAGGATATTAATGGTTTCATCCAAGTCTTCCAGGTCCCACTCGATGCTCCGCAGGTTGTTCCTGAGCTCATTAGTGGTCCAGTCAATTTCTTCTCTTGTGGCGATGGAGGGATCTTGCAAGAGCTCTGTCCACCTCTGGAAGAGCCCCTGGGCAGTGTTCACGGCTTTCTGCACCTCCCTGCAGCCGGCAGGAGAGTGAAAAGAAGCCATGAATTATCATCAGCTGCCCTGCACTGGGCAGCCCGGTGTCCAGCTGAGCAGGGATGCCACAGCTTCCTCCCAAACATCCTTCCTTCCAACTCTATTTTATAAAATAAGGATTTGCCCTGTACCTTGCTGCAGCATGAAGTTACTCATGAAGGGACCTATTTCTTCAGGGGAAGCTGCTGAGTGTCACCCAGGCAAGCCAGGGCAGAGGGTCTGAACAAGGCAGATCTTTGGCAATCCTTGCTTTGCATTCCTCTCTCAACAGTTTTCCTCTCAAGGCCCTTAACTACCTATGTAAGATACCCCAAGGGCACACAGAGTTACAGGAACTGTCCCCACACCACAGCCAGGCAGATAATGTTGAGTGCAGCACTGTTTATTTTAATTCAGCATTTAAAAAAATACACAGCCCTGCTACACTGGCTTAAGAAACACAAGTTTTTTCTGCTGCTCTAAGCTCTTTTGGAGATGAGTGCATTCACAGCAGGGAAAGGCATTGCTGACAGCTCTGGTTTGGGGCAAGCAGGTTTGTAAATTTGGGCCACAGACTCTCACTGTAGTTATCTGCATTTACAGACTCTGCAGTCCCAAAATGTGAACTGCTCCCTCAGGTTCACAGGAAGCTGGGATTAGGAAGGGAGACGAGATCAGACTGTGCTGGTGTCCAAGGAGGCCACCATGAGCTTGCACACAGCAGCCAGATGTTTCACCCCTGTGAAGGAAAACAGGGGAGGTCCAGGGCAGATGAACTGAGGTGCCAGGACTGCAGCTCTCTAAATTCCTCAAGGGCCAGAACTCCTCCAATTGCTGTCTAAGCTGCAGTTTCTCAGCACTCTGATGCATGTCCCTCCTCTCCTCGCACGCCTACAGCTCCAAGTCTGCTGAGTGGCCTAAAGTCAGCAGCCTGCACTGAGGATCTGGAAAACTTCATTCCCTCCTCTACTTGCCAGCACAAGTTTTGGTTTTGTTTGTTGGTTTGTTGTTTTGTTTTTTTTTTTCATCTGAGCACACTTGTGGAAGTCCCCAGCAGCAAGAATGTAAAGCAGAGCTGGATGTCCTCTGATGGGAGGAGTTACAGTCACCTAAGTTGCTAACAGCAACTCTGGTGGCTACACCACCACCACCAGCCCCTCTGACCTGCCAGGTAATAATTAACTCTGGGAGTGGCAGCACATCCCCTTTCCCCTCCCTGCACGCTGCGGGAACATCTCTGGAAAGTTTGACAGGACGCTTGTTCCCCACCCATGGCAACTCCTACACTTTCCTCTTAGCATGAGTTCAACCTGGTAGAGGGATTCCATTTCCCTGCCTGCACCAATATCCCTTCCCACACTTCCCTGTTCCCACATGGCTCTCCCAAACACCCCACCAGGAGCCCCTCTGCTGCTCCTCAGGGCTGTTTCACTGTGACACGAGGCAGAAGACCCCAGCACAAGCTGAAGGTGGCCCAGGGCAGTGTTTAGTGATTGAGCTGCTTTCACAGAATCACAGAATTGCTGGGGTTGGAAGGCACCTCCGTGGATCACCCAGTCCAAACCCCCTGTCAAGGCACCATCAGCTAGAGCAGGGGACACGGGGATACCTCCAGAGGGGCTGGGAATGTCTCCAACAAACTCCATGAACCCCCTAGGAAACCTTCTCCAGTGCTCTGCCTCCCTCATTGTAAAGAAGTTCTTCCTCACGTTGAGCTGGAACTTCTTGTGTTTTAGTTTGTGTCCATTGCTCTGTGTCCTGTTGCTGCAAAGGGTCTGGCACCATCCTCCTGACACCCTTTAGAAATATTTATATGCATTGATGAGATCCTCTGAGTCTTCTCTGGACTAAACAGGCTCAGCTCCTCACCAGAGAGATGCTCCAGACCCCAAATTATCTTTGTGGCCTCCATCAGACCCTCTCCAGTTGCTCCAACAGAGCTCCTTTCACCCTATTAATGACAATTTTCCTTTGGTCACCTTTAGCTGCTATTTCCCTGCGTTCAGGCTCTTCTCTGCAGGCTTCCTCTCATGGCCATTGTTTGTCCCACAGCCTGCTCCCTGCTCTTCTCCACCTTTCCCCACGGTCACGGTCACTCCGGCCTCCAGCCGCGAGCCCCCAGCCCCGCTCTGCCCACTGTCCCCAAGGCGCACCTGCAGCCAAAGCCGGGGGGGCCCTCACAGAGCCCGGGGAGGCCCGGCCGCGGCCCGGCACCTGCCCGCCTCACCTCAGCACCTCCCACGCCGGGCCGCCATCGCCGGACGGGCCCCGGAGCCCTCGCTCAGCCCCTCAGCAGCACGGAGGGGCCTGGCCGCCATTTTCTCCCCCCCCACCCCCGCCCGCTGCTCGCCCCCCGCTCCGCCGGCCTCCCGCTCTGTGGGGCGGCCGTGCCCTCCCTCCTCCGTGCCCGAACGCGGCCCCGGCCGGCTGCGCGTCCCTCTGCCCGTGGCCCGGAGCCCGCCGAGCGCGGCGCTCACCCCTTCACCACGAAGAAGGGGTCCTCCATCGACATGGCGCTGCCGCCGCCTCACGCCACGGCCGCCGCCAGGCCACGCCCCCATCAACAGGCCACGCCCCCAACAGCGCCCTCCGCCGGCCACGCCCCCTCCGCGCGCCAGGAGGGGGCGTGACCGGGTGACGTCATGCCAGCATGGCGGCGGCGGGGCGCGCTGAGGGGTGTGGGCGCTGTCCCGGCTCTTCCAGGGAAGCTCGGGCAGCTCTTCCCGCAGCGCTGGGCATCCCGGTGTCCCTCTCACCCGCTGAATCACACACAGGATGGGTCAGGTCGGAAGGGAGCACGGCGAGTCTCCTGGTGCCACCTCCCTTCTCATCCCAGAGCACATGGCGCAGGGCTGTGGTCAGACGGGTCTGGGATATCTCCAGGGAGGGAGACTCCGCGACCCCTCTGGGCAATCTGTGCCCCTGCCTGGCCACTCGTACAGTGGAAAAGTTCCTTGTTTTCAGGTGGAACTTCCGTCCATCTGTTCCTGCCCCTTGCCTCCCATGTCCTGCTGGTTGGCACCACCGAGCAGAGTGTGGCTCCATCTTCTTGGCACCCCTTCTTTAGAGCCCACAGCGCTCCAAATGTGGTCTCACCTGGGCTAAACAGAGATGCAGGATCGCCCACCCCAATGCCCTGCTCTCAGCAGCCCTATAATGACAGGGGTGGTTACATCTTCCCCTGTAATGCCTTCCCACCGTGGCCCACGGTGCTCAGCACCACCAGCAAGACCATGCAGAAGGTGGTGTATGTCCCATTCCTTGTGTTACCTGGATTCAAGGTACTAATTTGTTATTTTAGAGAACTAAAAGCTCTAAACTAGAGAACTAAAGCACTGAGAACTCCTCAGTGAAGAGAGGAAGTGAGGTAAGGAGTTCAAGCACCATCTCCTCACACACCTGCAGTTAGCAGCAGCATTGTTCACGTCAGACCCTTCTGTGTAGAAGAAATTTTGTGCTTTATACCCATGACAGTAAACTCTTGCCTTCTCACAGGATTTGCAGTCTTTAAAACCTCATATAAAGCAGCCAGCTGGCCTCCCATCACCCGGATTCCTGGACTGAAACACAAACCTTGGCGCTGTGGGGCTGTGTCAATGCCACAGGAGCAGCTCAGGCAGGCAGAGTTCCCAGCAGGAGTGGGAGGAAGCAGGAGGGAGCGACAGGCAGTCTGCTCGGCTCCTGCTGCCCTTCCTGCCCCGGCAAGGCACAGGCACCGCTTCCTTCCTCCTGCCTTGTGTGGGGTGAGAACAGCTCTGTGTGCCTTGGATGTTGTCCATTCCCGGCTGAGGATCCCTTCTGCCCTCATTCCCACCTCTCTGAAATCTCTGGGCTCTTTAGTAGCTGAGCACAGGTAGCCCTGGGCTTGCAGCAGCTGGCAGGAGGGGGATGATGCGTGCAGAGCTCTGAGAAAGCAGCAGAGGGATGTCCCTGCCTCTCTCCCACGTGGGTTGATTTTGCAGAGGCTTGGCCAGGAGGAATCCCCCAAATTTTAACCAAAGAGCACATCCTGGCCTGCGCTTCCCAAAGGGTCCAGCATCCCGAGCAGAGGCAGGGAAGGGGAACAAACCCCATCTGCAGAGCTGCCTCCTCAGCATGGGAACGGGATACCCGGCTTTTGCAATGCCAGCAGCTTTCCTCACACTCACCCTGGGCTGGGAAGGCTGTGGCACACGCTGAACCGGTTTCTGCACTTCTTGGGGTGAGAAATCCACCCCCTGCTCCGGCCAGCCCCATGCCAGGAGTGGAACAACAGGTGGCAGCTTTAGGGCTGGCATTTGCCGTCCCTTCCTTGCTGAATTTGGGATGACTTTCCCACGCCGGCAGGATTTGGGGTGTCCTTGCCAAATCTGTGCTTAGCATGGGAGGTTCCCTCCAGGAACAGAGTTCCAAGGAGTTGCTGGTCCAGTTTGTCTCTCCCTGTCCCACAAAGACCTTGTGCTCCCTAAAAACCTCATGATCCTCCTGTGACTTCCACCTGTGCCTGAAACCTTTGCTGCACTGGGAATGGAAAATGTCCTGTAGCCTCTTAGAATTACTAGCCAGGGATTTCAGAAATCCTTCAATAAATTCTGTGAACACTTTATTAATTTGTTTGAATTTTTGTTTATTTATTATTTTTTACAGAATCATTTAGGTTGGAAAATACCTAAGAGCGTTGAGTCCATTTGCAAAAAAGTGTAAAGCTTCAGAGAGCCATTGAGGGCTGAAAATAAAGAGTTTTACCAAAATCTAGGGAAGTTGTAAACTTTCAAGGGATAAAAGAGACTGCCTGGTCTTTGATGCTAGAAATTAATTGAAGTGATGTAGTAAATAATTTAGATTTTCACCTGAAAGCCACTCCAACCATGCTGCAGTTTGTATATTTTAGAACAAGGTTGTATTTTTTGCTGTTCCATATGGGAAGCCCTGATTTGGGGCTTGGAGGCAGCGAGGAATTTTTTGGGAGTTCTTCAGCGTGCTCAGCTAAGCGATTCCCGCTGGGAGAGGAGCGCTGGGTGCAGAGCACACAGCTGCAGAACTGGTCAGGAAAGATCTGATGAAACATTTCTGCACTGTGAAAAGTGCCAACTCATCAGAATCCCAGCTGTCTACAGGGAAGAGCTGAGCTCCCTGGAACTTTTATCAGGAAAATCTTCTTGGCATGTGTCTACATGCACGGGGGTGTGTGTGATTCCTTCTAGCCTGGTGCAAAGAATGTGCATTTGGTGTGCAAGAAGTGCCTTTTCTTCTCAGGGAAAAGCTGGATTGGTTTGAGTTTGGGTTTATAAAAGTAGAGGGGGCTTTCCCCTCCCCACCCCTGAGAAGGTTTTACAGCTAAATGAAGAAGCCCGTCAAGGCTTTCAGATGCTTTGGTGGTTTTCCTCCTCATTTTCATTTTCAGTGATAGTTGAAAATTTTCAGTGGTGGTTTTAAGAGGATTAAGGCTGGGATGATGAGACAAAACACTGGTCTGGAGCTCAATATTCTGTGTTCTGGTGAATGAAATGGGGGAAATGAAATTGAGGAAAGGCAGCATTGCTTTCTGCAGGATGAATCGCTGGGATTGCCTGCTCTGGGATGCCAGGGATGCTGAGATTTTACATGGATCCAAAAGGAGATTGTTAAATTGCAGAAGCACCGAGGTGCTGGACTGCTGGGGTCCTTGTTATGGGTGAAAAAAGAAGGAATTTTCCTAGGCAGCCTTTAAACCCTAAAAACTTCCTCGTTATTCCTGTTGGAGCATTCCATGGATGCTCTCTCTGGGCTCCAGGCTCCCCACAAACCACGAGAAGGACAAGGTGGTTGAAGGAAAGGCCTTTCAAGAGGGAAGGGGCAGAGATCAGCGGGAATGGAGGCAGTCAGCGTCTGCTGGCAGGCACAGATGTTTCATTTCACAGTTTTCCTTGCTGGGAGGAGGGATTTGACACAGAGAGGATCTGCTCTGCCCTTGCAGAGGATCTGTTCTGCCCTTGCTGCTCTCAGTGGTGGCTGCTACTCCGTGGTGTGATTTTCTGGCAAGTCCCAAGGTCCCCGGTGGCCCTGGGGGAGCTGGAAGCAGAGCAGGCAGCTCCATGGCTCGGGAGCATCCCTGTGCCACCTCCCCATCCCGCCTAAGCGGGAAGCAGTCGCACCGAGGACACATCTGCACTCAGGGACCACGGTTGTCATTTGCCCCATGGCTACGAGGAAGGTGACATTGAGATCCAGGGAGAGGGAGGGGGAAAAATAATTAGGCTGAGACTCCTTTGGGCTGACGAAGGGCCCTGCGGATTGCCGAGCTCCGTGAGGAGTTCCCGTGATTAATTGGAGATGTTTAGACCCAGCCACCGAGGCTGCTGCCGGCTTTAGCTCAGGGTTTGCTGGGGAGAAAAATCACTCCAGTGGAAAAACATGGGCTTTGCATGGCTGCATCCCAGGGCTGTCCTGCTTCTTTATGCCCTGGACACAAGGCAACCTTTGGAAGTGGCACAGGACCCATTGCAGGCATATCAGAGAAGGAAAAAAACCCATACAGGAAAGTGGACTACAATAGAAGGGTTGTCTGATAGGAAACCCCAGACAAATAAATGCATTTTTTCCCCAGGAAACCCAAACCAGTGCCATAACACACTGAAAGATGTGGGGTCACATTTTTTTCCAAGGGAAACAGCTGCCTGAAGAAGCTGATAGCTGAGATTTTTTTTTTTTCCACCCCCTCTTTGTGTTTGGAGAGGTTGCTGGAGGAGTAGCAGAATATCTGATGGGCAGGGGGACAGGTCACTGTTCTCCAGGGGAGGAGAGGGAAATCCCAAGCCAGTGGCTCAGAGGGAAGAAAGGGAAATTTTAAATCATTTGTGTAGGGGGAGAAGGGGGAATCCCAGACCGCTGGTGAAAAAAAAAAGTGTAGGAGAGAGTGCTGCCTGCCTGGGATATCAGCATTTTAATCTCTGCCATGGGAAGGGGCTTTTAACACCTTGGAAAACCCCTTTGCTTTCTAGCTACAGGTTCACACCTCTCTGCGGTTTTGGGGCGGGTGTCTCAGCGCTCTCAGAAGCCGAGGGAGCTGCTTCCTCTCCTTTGGGTTTAGGTCTCTATTGATTTGTTTGTATTTGTTTCGCTTGTGTTTGGCTTCCATTCATCAGCGATTAGCGTCTGGCTCTCTGGGCTGTGTTTTGGGATGTTTCCCAGCTCTTCTGACCTTATCTCCAAGCAAGGATAAAGCACAGCAGTTGGGAACCCTGGGGGATTAGTTACCAATATCCGATTGTGGCAGGTCCAGACCGCATCCATGTGAATCATTGATTTTTCTGGGAAAAAACCCAACCCCAGACAACCTTCTTCCTCTTCCTCCTGAGCTCTGCATGGGTGCCTCGCAATTTAGATGTTTATTCCCATCTAGAAATGAACTCAAGCTGTGGATAGATTCCCATTTGGAAATGTTCCTCCCTGTCCTGTTTCGTTTACGCAATCCCTGGGGACGTGCCTGCATCTCCCTGGAGCTTTGGCTGTCCTCAAGTTCTGTTTTTGCTCCAGGCAGCTGTTGGTGTGAAGGCTTTTGCCTCAGCCCCGCTGGTGGTGAGGGGTTTTTGATTGATTTGTTCCCATTCTCCTCTCAGGAAGGCTCTAACTCATGAATCCTGGTCCGAAGAGAGAGGCATCGATGCGGCACCGGGACAGCCGGTGATGGAGGACTTCAGGGTGCTAATTTCACCGTCCATCCTAACCGGAGGGTTTTCCACCTCTTTACTGCATCTGCCTTCCCCCAGGGGCCTGGGCCGCACATTTGGTGACAGCGAGGAGCCGGCGGGGAGGGGCTGAGGATGGGGACAGGCGCCGCTGTCGGAACAGGATCTCTCTAACCACATCCTCATCCCGCAGGTCGGGGTGGCCGTGCTGGGAGCCAGATGGCCGGGATGGGACGGGTCGGGGCTCAGCCAGGCTCGGGAGGCTGCCGAGCATCCCCGGCCCAGCCGCGACCGCACGAACCCCCAGCGAGCATCCCGGCGCCGACCTCCTCTGCTCGGCGGCGAGGGCGAATTGAAACGCTTCCAAAAAAGCCGGTGGTGTGTGAGCAGCCCTCTGCGATTATTAGCTGTACCACAAGCTGCTTCCTCCCTCCAGCTGCTTTTATGTCGCATTGTTTTCCTTTCCAGGTGGGCCTCCGGGGCTGCCTCCTCGCCGCCGTGCCGAGGCCACCTTTGTCTGCCAGCCAGCCCGGCCGCCCCCTTCCTCCCCTTCCTCCTCCTCCTCCTGCTGCTGCTGCCAGAGCTATTTCGGGAAACAGCAGCTGAGCCGGAGGATTGTTAATTGTTCGTCAAACCCCTTCCAGCCCCGTTGGATCACATGAGGAGATTAGAGCGCCCGGTCACACCCTTTCCCTCCTCCTCCTCCTCCTCCTGTATCCCCCCTTGACCCGCAGGGATGGGGGGCAATGTCCCTCCCGCGGGCAGAGGGAAGGACAGCGGCTGTATCCAGCTCTCCGGGATGCCAGGCTGTGGGAATCCCGGGAATGCCGAGCCGTGGCGATCCGGAGGTTGCCGGGCTCCCAGGGCAGCCCCGGCGGGGTCACCGCCAGCGGGGCCGCTCCGGGAGCGGGCAGGAGCCCGGGGCAAGGCACAAGGAAGGCAGACAAAGCCACCCCAGCCGCTGACCTCAGAAGCTGCCATGTGACTCTGCCTCAAAGTTACTAAAGCATGACATCAGCCTGGGAGGGAGCGGCAGGGCTGCCACCAAAATACTGCCTGGCTTCAACCGGCTGCCGGCGCTGCTCCTGCCCGAGCTGCTGCTCGTCCTCTGCCCTGCATCCCTCCCCAGCTCTGCAAAGGCAGCCGAGAGCACGCAGATGTCGAGGCAGGGCTTTGGTGCCCTGGGAATAAGGTGCTGGTGGTGGTGCCTGACACCCGGCGTGGTGCTGGTGGGTGAAACTCGTGGTGCTGGGTACAGGCTCTGCTGCCAGACGTTCTGCACCTCTGCTCCTCCCTGCTGGTCTGAGAACTAAGAGGGATGAGGGGTCACTCAGTCCCCATCCCCATCCTGCTAATCCCTGGCCAGAGCCTGCTGGCCTGCCTATTCCCAGCAGCCAAAAGGCAGTGACTGGAGAGAAATGGTGCCTCATGCCATCGGGGTGAGGTGGTGAGCGGCAGAACAGGTCAGTCTGCTCGCACCCAGGCATCTTCACCCCACAGAGCTCCCACGCTGTGCCTCCTCCACCTGCCTCAGGCTTTTTCCAGCTGGTGTGATGACTTTGCACTGCTGCTTTTTATCCCTGAATCGGGATATGCCCACCTGAGATGTATCAAATCTGACTTTCTGACACAGGATACCTCTGCTGATGATGCAAGTGCCCAGATCCCGCAAACAGCAGTCTCGGAGCTGGTGATGCATTTTCCAGGGGCACAGCCAGCTCTGTGCCACCGAGGGGACACCGGTGGTGGGCAGACCGGCTGGTGACTGTGATCCCAGGCATGTGAGCCAGACCTGCCCTGGCTGGTTAGGCTGACCCCAGGGCTTAGGACAGGGTGTTGCTGGCCCTCCGAGGTGCGGGGAGCAGGTTTGGCGGGTCTGGAAAGCCTCGGTTCCCACTGCTGGAGCTGGCGTCCCTCCGGCCTCCCACGCCGGGTGTGGAGGGGACAGCCCCGCTCCCTGCGGCCAGGACAGGCTCTCCCTGGTGTGGGCTAAGCTGGGACCTTTAGCCTGTGGGACTTTTTGTCTGTGGGGGAAGCTGGGCCTGGCTGTTTTGGCCAGTGTTTTGGCTGTGTGGCTGAGCATGCCCCAGTCGGGTCACATCAGATGGAGCACGGGAGGTTTGGTGCAGGAGGGGTGGGTGTTTTGAGATGTCAACACCCAGGCTGACATGTTGTGTCCAACACCCAGAGAATGGCATTTGAGGTTTTCCATCTGTGTTTGACCAGTAGGAAAACATACATTTTTTGGTTGTGTTTTGTGGTTTTTTTTTAAATTTTTGTTACCTTTGTGAGCAGCCACCCTTTTGGTCCTTCCAGAATGGCAGGACATGATAACAGGTCCTGCCAACAAAACATCGTGACAGCCTGTGGCTTTCCTTTGGGGGACTCTGTGGATTCAGCCCCTGAGAAAAAAGGGATGGAAGCAAGTTGTTATGTGTCAGCTGGGAGTGGAAACTCATACTCTGGGGCAGCATGTTGAACTTCCTTAATTTTAGGCCCTTTCACTTCTTTTCTGCTTGCAAATGGTGGTTAATCCTCGGTGGAAGGAGGTGGGTCGGCACTCCGAGCTCTGAAACGCTCTCCAAGCTTTCCTGGAGGTTTCCCTGGTGCCTGGAGTTGTGTCTGGGGGTGACTGTGTTGTCCCCTGTGTCCCCCAGCCACCTGGCTGATCCTGCCCCCAGCTTTCACAACTAGAGCCAAGCGAGGTTTCAGTTCCCAACAAAACAAACAAAGCGCTGCAGTTTGCCACGGTCCCCATCACGCGTGGAGATGCCCCCGTTGTCCTCCCCTGTAGCCCTTCCCAAACCCTGCCGTGGATCCTCCTCTCTGCCCTGGGCTTTCTGTGAGCTTCACTGCCAGACCCCTGGAGCAGAATTCCGCCTGGCAGCTGGGCAAGCACGGCTTTCTGCTCCACGTCAGGGCACATTTTCCTTGAAATCCTCAAAGACACGCTTCGCCCTCCAGCCAACACCACCAGCAGCTCCTTCTCTAACACGATGAGATACCAGAGACAGCGGCTGAAATTACGGGAAACATCCCCAACCTGACAAAACGGAGCCTGCCCTCGGTTTCATTTGCTTTATTCGGCTTTTATTATTTTATTTTCTCCCCGAGGAACGTTCCCGTGGCTTTGGCCAAACCTGCCCACGTGGGGTGCAGCGAAGCGGGGGTGCCGCGGTGGGCCCCACCCTGCGCGGCTCGCTGGCATTGCCGCTTTAAGAGCCGTCTCCGCGGGGCGAGCTTTCGAACGCGCTGCCCTGCGCCGCCATTGGCCGGTGCGCGCGCGCGGGGGCCAGCCGGCGGTTGGAGCGGCCGGCGGCGCGCCCTGATTGGCTGAGGCGGGGGCGGTATAAAAGGCGGGCGGGCGCGTGGGCTCGCTCAGTCTGCGGCGCGAAGGGGCGGCGTGAGGAGCTGGGGTGAGGCGCGGGTTTCCTCCCCTCGGCCCGGAGCGTATTTTTTTTTTAAATTCTATTTTTTTTTTCCTCGCCCTTCGCCCACCGGTTTTCCCCCATGGAGTTCAAGCTGGAGGCTCATCGCATCGTCAGCATCTCCCTAGGCAAGATCTACAGCGCGCGGGGCCAGCGCGGCGGCCTGAAGCTGCACAAGAACCTCCTGGTGTCGCTGGTGCTGCGCAGCGCCCGGCAGGTCTACCTGAGCGAGCCGGGCTGCCCTCCCGAGCCGCCCCCCGCGGCCGCCGGCCACCCCGAGGAGGAGCCGCCGCCCCGCACCGCCGCCTGGGCGGCCGAGGAACCGCCGCCGCCCCCGCAGGACGAGGCGGGGAGGGACTGCCAGGGCCCCCGGCCGCGGCGCTGTTGCTGCGGCGAGAACCGCGGGGGTTGCGCCGGGGCCCCCCCGCCGCCGCACTGTCCCCGCAAACGGAGCGCCGGAGAACGCGGCCAGGCGGGCTCGCCGGTGAAGAAGCCCCGCCGCGAGGAAGAGGAGCCGCCGCCGCTGCCGCCACCACCACCACCTTCGCCGCCGGGCGAGCAGGAGGACATGGAGACGGGCAACGTGGCCAGCCTCATCAGCATCTTCGGCTCCAGCTTCTCGGGACTGCTCAGCAAGGAGCCCAAGGGCCGGCGGCGGCCGCCTCTGGACGGCGGCGAGGCGGCGGCGGGCACGGCGCCCGCCGAGGCGGCGGAGCCGGGACAGATCTGCTGCGACGAGCCCGTGCTGCGGACCCTCAACCCCTGGAGCACGGCCATCGTGGCCTTCTGATGTTCCGGCCGCAGAGACTGGCTCCCCGCCGCGGGCTGGGGGGACCGGAGGTGACACCCAGCGAGCGCCGCGGGGCTCCGGCGCCGGCCAGACCCGGCGCCCTGCGCCGCAGCACGGCAGGGACCGCGGGGCAGCAGCGGCAGCGCTTGCTCGTTCCCCGCCGGGTCCCGGCTGCCGGCACCCGCCCTAGGAGCGCCCCCGGCCCTGCCCTCCCGGAATTCCCCTTCCCGGCAGAGCCGCCGCCCTCCACGGCGCCCGGGGGAGGCTCCTCGGCTGCCGCCGACCCCGGGGGCGCCCCCGGCGGGTGATATTTTAAGCTTGGAAAGTATTAAGTTTATTAAATAAAGTCTATTTTGGAAAGGTTTAGGTCAGAACTATTACATGGTGCTTTTTAAAAGTGTTTATTGAGAGAGGAACGAAGTTTACAGACGCTCTGACGGAAAGTCCTTGAGCCTGTTTGTTAGGCTTGGTAACTCCCGGTCTTTGTTGTATAAAGGCTTGGGGCTCCCGTAGGGAATTTTGTACAGTGTTCTCCTTCAGTGATGTATCATGTTTTGTATAAAATGTAATTTCTACGTGTACAACACGTATTAAATATTTTCAACTGTATGAGCCTAGTTCCTGTTTGTGCCCCGCTGGCTCGAGGGGGAGGAGGGCAGGCAGCAGCCGGGTGTGGTTCTGCATGTCTGTGGCTGGATCCACCCAGCCTCGCCAGAGGCTTGGGGTGGGTTGGAGTCCAGCTCTTCTGGGAGCTGGGGAAGAAAGGGAACTTATGCCAGGGTGCCTGGAGTTCTTCCCAGGATCTTCCAGGTGCTCCCGCTGCTCTTCTTGCTACAGCCTCTTCTCGGGGCTGGAGCTGCTGTGGCATTTGAGGTCTTGCTCTGAAAGTACCTAATGTGCAAAGTCACTGTCTGTGGGTGGAAAGAGGTTGCTAAATCCCAGAGGAGCAGCTGGGTGCAGTCTGGCCGGGCCTGTGGCACAGCTGGGCTGAGCACCGGCCTC
Organism: Parus major; assembly: GCF_001522545.3. NCBI lineage: Eukaryota > Metazoa > Chordata > Aves > Passeriformes > Paridae > Parus > Parus major. The sequence goes on along the minus strand of NC_031777.1, from coordinate 2,321,255 downwards.
CGGCATTGCCTGCTTGGAGATCCGGATTGGGGCTGTGTCAGTGGATTTTATCCTGTAAACCACTTTTTTTTTGCTCTGCAAAAAGTGTTTCTGTGCCTCTTCTTTGCTGTTACTTGCAGAATAGTTCAAATGATAAGTATCAGGAAGGTTGTTTTTTTTTTTTTCTCTTTCATTATCAGTAAAACTATAACTGGGTTAAAGTTCCTGCTCTTAGGGGTGGGGAGAAAAGTTTGGCCTCAGCTTCACAGTGAGTGGAGCGCCCCAAGGCACTGTAATTATTTTGAATTGTGGGGGATTTTTTTTTGGTTTTTTTTCCTCTGCTTCTTGCTGGAAGATTCACTAGAGGCTTCTCTGCTCCTAATTAATGAACTTTTCAACTGAGGATTTCATCTCTGGCAAGTCGAAGATGTTTGTGTGCTGTGAAATGCAGCCTGGGAGCTCTGGCTGAACCTTGGGAGCCCGTTTTGGGTGGGGCATGGGAAGTGACCGCGGTTAAAAATCATGGGGTTTTTAACACCTTGCATCTGGGAACTGCGGGTGTTGGGCTTGGTCATCCCAAAGTAGGGGGAGGGGAGAAATTAGGAGAAACTGCCTGCTCTGGGGTGGCTTTGAGGCAGCTCTGCTGCTTTGTGTATAATTTAATAGCTCCTTAGGTAAAAGCAAAAGTCCTACCACTTTAATTTTCTAGGTAATTGCACTTAATGGTGACACAACTTGAGTCTGGTAAATGACACAAAGAAATGGGGTGTGATGAGACATTTCTTTTTATTCACTGACCTTTGGGAGGTGATGGGAATGCACTGTCCCTGCTTCCCTTGTCCAGGTGCACTCCAGGAGAGCCCCACATCCTCACTCCTGTCTCAAGGGAGGTGTGTGATAGCTGCAGCTGCTCTGACAGAGCCGAGGTCGCCTCAGGATCTCTCCAGTAAAAGAATAGCAGGAGAAGGAGGATGGCTACAGAGGATTATCCCCCCAGCTCTCCTCTCTGTCGTGAAACACTCTCGGGGTCAGAAGCTGAGCTGGAGGATCAGAACAGCCTCCTGCTCCTGCTCAGTTTCCTTCCCAAGGCTGGGGGCAGCAGGTTTCAGTCCTGCTCCTTGTCCTCCAGCAGCATCTCCATGGAAGTGGAATGATGTTGCCCAGCTTCCAAATCCCAAAATGGGATGGGGACACTCCTGATCTTGGCATTTCCAAAAGCTTTCTGGTCATCCAACCCCCGGAAGGTCACCTGGTCCCACTGACTTGTGGGACACAGGCAAGGTCCAAACTCCCTCAGGCACAGAGCACCCAGCAGCGCCCGTATCTACTCCATCTTCCAGAGGAGAGTTGTGCAACAGCATAATTGCTGCTGGCCTCTGCAAACAGGGCAGAGACTGCCCACAGATGCCCATGCAGCTCCCTTGGGCTGCTGTGACCTCCCTGAGGTGAGTTCTCCCTTCCCAGCTCATGGCCAGGGAGCTGTGTCCCCGAAAGCCCCGGGCCAGCTCCATCTGCTGTGCTGACGCACGCCTCGCGTGCTCCCGTGGCTGTGTTTTTACGTGTGGGGTTTGCTCCCTGGGACGTGTCTGTGTGTCCCCAGGGAGCCTCTGGCTGCTGTGGCTGAGGGGGATGGAAAATAATCATGGAGATGGGATAGATGCTGGTGAGCTCTGCTGAGGGGTCTGGACCAAACCAGCCCAGAATGGAAAAAGATCCCTAATAATGGCACTGTGTTACTTCTGGAATCAATTTTTCTGCTCTGTTTTATCTTTTAGTCACCTGGTACTCTTTTTTTTTTTTTTTCCCCCCCCACCAATTCCTATAATCACTTTTATCTAAGCTGGATCTGTTTTTCTTAATTCATCTGTTCTGTTATGCTGCTTCAACCCCTGGACTTTTCCTTCTGCTCACAGCGATGAGGCTGACAGAGGGGACAGCTGAGCAAGGACAGGGAATGAGCTGGAGCTGAGCTCAAACTCACCGCCCAAGCCAATGCCAAAGGAGGGAAGAGAAGTGCATAAATAAGCCAGATAAAAATAAAAACTTCCATCACTTGGGAGAGAGGGTGACTCCTCTGGAAAGTGCCTCACCGGGTCGAGGAGGAGATGACTTAATGGGAAGATGGCAGGATCCTAACCTTCCTAGAATAGTAACGAGCTGCTGGAAGCGCTGCTGCCCTTCCCCCAGTTCGGGTCAGGTCCCGTGGGAGAAGAGAAGAGCTGGGAAAATCCTTTAGCACAGCCGGAGGGTGGGATAGATGCTGGCAGAGGGAGCGTGGCAGCTGGGCTGCCAGGGTGATGCTTGGGAAGGAGCAGCCTTTCACTTTTCTCCTGCTGTAATCATCCAGGAGCAATCCCTGGTTGCAGGGTATTCTCAGGGATACCTTCTGGGGAGAGGGAATGACTTAAAACCGGCTCAAAACCGGCTCTCGCCAATAAGGGAGTGTCAACGGTGTGAATCATCCCGGCCTTTAAAGGTGTCTGGCCCGGGCCAGGTGCCAGCAGGGGCTGGGGTAAAGCCTCGGGGCCGGGAGCTGATGGGGAGCCAGGGTTTCTCAGGAACGCCATTCACTCCGGCTGCTCTCGCTCTCCTGGCCTGATGCAAGCCGGCATCCCCCGCCCATCCCTCCTCTCCTGGGGCAGGGGAAGGGGAGGAAGGCCCTGCACACTCAGTGCTGCAGCATCCTGTGTCAGCGCTCAGGAATCCGGCAGGCTGCTGGGAGGGAGGCGGGAGGCAGCCCAGCAGCGGGGCTGTGCCTGCTGGGGCCTCTCCCTGCCTGGGGAGCCCGAGGGTAGCGGAGCATCCCTGGGACTGCATCTCTTGGGATCTCTCCCTGCCCGAGGGTACTGGATCATCCTGGGGACTGCATCTCTTGGGATCTCTCCCTGCCCGAGGGTACTGGATCATCCTGGGGGCTGTGCCTCTTGGGATCTCTCCCTGCCTGGGGGTACCGGAGCATCCCTGGGGGCTGTGCCTCTTGGGATCTCTCCCTGCCTGGGGGTACCGGAGCATCCTGGGGACTGCATCTCTTGGGATCTCTCCCTGCCCAAGGATACTGGATCATCCCAGGGACTGCATCTCTTGGGATCTCTCCCTGCCCAAGGATACTGGATCATCCCAGGGACTGCATCTCCTGGGATCTCTCCCTGCCTGTGGAGCCTGGGAATACTCTATCGGGAAGCTTTGCCAAAGGCTAAACCCCAGGACAGGGTTTTTTTTGGGTGGGGGGATGGAGGGATGGGGAAGTGCTGTGGCACAGTGCTGCATGCTTAGATGATAATTCCAAAGGCTGACGAGAGGCACGCCTGGATCTCCAGGGCTGCTGCGGGGCTTGCATCTGTCTCCAATGTACTGTGCTTGCTGGCAATGCTCTGCCAATATATATTTAGGGTGTGTGGGGGGATCCCCCTCCCCGGTCCCCAGCGGGCTGGGGGGTTCCTTCAGGGGAGCAGGGACAGGCTCCGTGTTTTCCTGGGCAGGGTGGTCCAGCCCAGCCGGAGAGGGAAGGCGGTGGAGCTTGCTGGCAGGGTTCAGGCTCTTGGAAAACTCCCTGGCTTTTTCCAAGGAGGATCCTTTGAGAGGCTGCAGTGGGGCAGAGAGAGGGGTTGGCACCGTGAGGGGATGGCTGGAGTGGAGAGAAACCGGCTGGAAAGTGCCCAGAGCTGCCTTGGCAAGGAAGAAAACCGATGGGAGCGAGTTATTCCAGGCCAGCACGGTTCCCGGAGGCAGGGTCAGGGCCAGGCGAGCACCGGGATGAGCGACAAACACAAACAACTCCCTTCTCCCGGTCTTCTGCTTGTGATTTCTGCTCCCGACATGCAAACCCTGAGGGGCCCCCCTCCCCTCCCTCCTTCTCCCCAGCTGGGCGAGGGCTGGCCTGGCCGCCTAATGAAATGCAGAGCTGCTTGGGAGAGCAGAGGGGGGGAAAAAAAAGGCTCTGTTTGAGGTTTTGTGCCTCTGGTTTCCTCTGGCCCTCTCTCCCAGCGGGGTGATTTATTGGTGATGGAGCCTGGGGAGAGGGGGAGGGAAGGGCTTAGAGCTTGCAGGCAAATAGTCATCGTTTATTTCCCAAACACTCACGCGAGGCAAAGGGAAAAAGGGGAGGAGAGGGAGGCAAAAAGTGCTTGGGCAGGGGCTGAGGAGCATCATTTACTGGAGCTGAGCACTCCCGAGTTTCTCCCAGTTGCTCTGAGGTGCAACTTTCCACACCAAAGGACTGGCTTTGAGGTGCATGCCCTCTGTTTCTACCCCAATTTTCCCACTTTGCCTCCCTCCTCTCTTCCCTCCGAGGCAGTGGGGTGCTGAGAGCTGCCTGCAGGCATCTGGGCTGGCTCTCGTGGCCCAGTGCTCCCTTTTCTGGTGCAGCTGAGTGGGAGGACACCTCATTCTTTTTCCCTTTCCTGCAGCCACAGCCAAGGAGGCCAGCCAGACCTTTCCCAGGCTGGCAGAGAAGCAGAGCAGTGACCTATCGCCACTGACCCATTTTTGGGCACCTGCATGCCCCAAAAGCGACATGCTGTGACCTACCTGGCTGCAGATGCATTTGCTAGCTTGGCTCAGACCAGCCTTACACTTAAGCCAGGCTTTAGGCTCTGCAGCACTTCCAGCAGCGAGGTTTCCCCGTCCTGCGGGATGCTCCGGTGTGCTGCTGCCTTGCAGGGTGACCTCCTGCTCGGGAGAAGCAGCCAGAGCTGCCTGTTTTCATGCTCTGGTTGGGAACAAATGTGGTTTCCTAGGGGGAAGGTCTCCTCCTCCTCCTCCTCCTCGCCTCCGCTGACAGCGTCTGACCTCAGCTGTCGTCCCTGGCGGTGCAGGGGATTAATCTGAGCCTCGGGACAGGTTGAGCCATGTCCAAGGCGGAGGAGAGCTTCATGCGTACAGACACAGAGGAAGGAACAAAAACAATTCCCAGGGAAATATTTTCCGGCTGCTTTTCCTGGCAGCGAGCGGAGCGGGAGGAAAAGACCTTGCAGGAGAACTCCAGCCGCGGATCCGCTTCGCATCCCGATTTCTCACCCCGAGAAGCTCAACCCGCACCCCAGACCTACATGAGTGGTCCCACAAAGGGTGCTCAGCCCCCTGAGGCTCCTGCTGAGCCAAGCATCACCTCCTGCCAAGCTCTGGAGCGTTTGGAAAGCGAGGGGAAGGAACCTCCCCGGCGCGGAGCTGCGATCCGCTGGTGGACTCTGCCCTTTGCCTGCTCTGGCCTTGGCCCCAGAGCAAATGGAAATGCAGAGGGAAATGCAGAAGCAGAAGGCTTGGCTGGGCACATGGGACATGCCAGCCCTGCTGTGAGAGGCAGGAAGGACATGGCTTGGAAATCTGGAGGGTGGGCTGGGACAGGGAGGAAAGGGGGAGAGAGAAGGAAGCAGGGAGCACGGCAGGAGTGGGAGCCGCAGTGCTGCTCCAGGCTTGGTCTTGTTATAAATACATATTATATTGTTGGCTTTTTGCAAATATTAAAATGAATGTTACATGTATAAGGTCAGAAAACTTTGTTATATTAATATAGTTCCTTCTATTTCTGTTATTGATGAAACTTAGAAATAGTGGTATCATATACATATATGTTGAGCTATGGCATAGCATTAAAACAAAAACTACTTTTGTTTGTACAACCCAAAAACTGAAAAAGATAATTAGAGACCCCCCCTCCATTCTTAGATTATCTTGTCCAGATGAGGACAGCAGTGACCAGAGCTCTGGGGGAGGAATTTATTGCATTTCTGTTATCAGGGAATGTGAAACTCGGTGGAGCCAAGAAGATTGATTTATTGGGAAGGGGGTGAGTCAAAAACTAAACAAAGAAACATCCAAAACTTAAGAAGAATGTATGAATATATATGAGAATTTATGGATATGTAGTAGGGTTCTGTTTTTAAGGGACAATCTTTTGTTAGTAAGGTGTGCTCTCTTGGCTGAATGCAGAGACACCCAACTGTATCTGTATACTTTAATAAAAAGACAATTAGGAGATGAAAATAAACTTTTAAATTCTATAAAAAATATGTGAACCTGGTTTTTTACATGGGGGTCCTGTGGGGTCTGCTCCCCTCAGCCCTGGGCTGGAGGGTCTGGTGTGAGGTGGTGCCTTGCTGCCTTGCTGGAAGCAGCAGAGGATGCTGGCAGTGTGGATCCCCCCTGGTGGGGCCGGGGTCCCGGCTGGAGCGTGGCTGGAGCATCACTGGGGAAAAAAATTGAGGAAGGGGCTGTTTCAGCCCTACACCCACTCAATTTCACAGGTTTATTCCTGCTCACCTGGGCATTGAGCAGGCAGGAGGGCTTTGCCATCCCAGCTACCTCCATGTCCCACAGGTGTGCTGGTGGAAGGGCCAAGCCAGGAGCCAGGGCAGGACACAGGTTTGCCCCCAAGGCACGGTGCTGGGGGCACTGAGTATGGGTGAAAGAAGGCTGTGGGAGCAGTGCAGTGCTCTATCTCCATGGCAATGGGACTGCTGTTTTTTAAGGCAGGAGGAGTTGGTGTGGTTTTTCATCCAGAGCTGGCCCAGGGCAGTGCTCTACAGCAGCATCAACAAGCATCTACAGATCTGTGGGAATGGGCCACTCTGTGAGGGGCAATGGGATACCCTCACCTCTCTGGGGTGAGAGAGAAAGCCCTGGAGCCCAAACTCGCCCTCAGCCCAGGGGTGAGTGCATGGAAAACCCTCAGGATAAGGGTGTGGGGAGGGCAGAGATGGTCCCTGCCCGTTTACAGCCTTGTGCGCTCCAGTGGGAACATTTGACCCCCTGAGCCCTTGACATGCTGGGGAGGCTGGGAGGAGCTGCATCCGGAGGAAGGCACAACTCCCATGGGAAGGCAGGAGGAACGGAAGGACAGACAGGGGAGGGAACCAGGACTTTCCTTCCTGTCCTTTGGAACAGGTTTCCCAGAGAATCTGTGGATGCTCTATCTCTGGAAGTGTCCAAGGCCAGGTTGGAACAACCTGAGATGGAGGAAAAGTGTCCCTGCACATGGCAGGAGGATTGGATCTTTTAAAGTCCCTTCCAGCCCAACCTCCTAGGATTCCCTCCTCTGGTGTGGCATGGCTGGCCTGGGAGGGTTGCAAAACTCTCCCTGGTGTTTTCAAGCAGGGATTTACCTGTGATAACTGCTTCTGACCCAGCCACATTTGCCTTCCCACCTCTGGCACCTGGTAAAGGGCCACGGGAGCACCCAGCACCCCTCAGCCTGTGCTGCTTCTCTCACTGCTGTGTCCCTGCCCTGTGGCTTTGCTGTTAATGGAAAGCGAATTTCAGCAGGATGTAAACACTGGATGGAGAGAGCTGGGCATAAACCCACCCTGGATATTTGTGGTGTTGTTCTCCCATCCCTTCTCAGAGCATGGCTCTGTGCTTAGGGGGTAACACTGGTTGCAGTTTGAATTTCTCCCAGCCTTGTCCTTGTGGTTTTCCAGGAGGAGTTGGTGCATTTATTAAAGGGCCAATGTGCAGGGAGGTGGCCAGGGTGACACATGCCTCGCACTTGACCTTGTCTCCCTTTGGCCCTGGCAGCTCTCCCTGCACTGGGCTCACAGAAATTCCCTTCCTGGAAACAGCAAAGGAGCGAGTGTTTGCCTCCAGCCCAGGAGAGTGACGTGATGTCCCTGGTCAGTGGCCAGGTGGGGAGGGACCAGCCACGCTGGGCTCAGAGCAGCGCCACAGGGCTGGCTCACAGCACCAGCAGACGCCTCTCAGGGGGGCTCATATCCAGGCAGGAGGCAAGGCTGTTAAAAATAAACAGGGTGACAAGTGGCAGGAGGAAAGGGCCACCTCTCGTGTCCCCACGCTCCTCCCTGGAGAAGGGAGAGTGGCTGTGCTGCCTGGCGAGCCGAACGCAGATCTGGGCTCTAATCCCAGCCCTGCCATGCTGGCAAGGTCAGTCCCCTCCCAGGTCAGCCCAGTGCCTCACTCTCCTGGCCACAGCCCTCTCCTTCCCTCTCAGCTCCCAGTGGAAGCCTGGCAATCCCGGTTTGGTGCCTGTGGGACAGCAGAGCTCCCTGTGCGGAGCTGGCTGTGTCTCCTCCGGGTGTGGAGAGGCTCTGGGGGCAGCAGGAGCTCGGCTG